>NW_027187374.1:5219831-5246723 GCF_028583685.1 Petaurus breviceps papuanus | reverse complement strand
AGGAAGGAAGGAAGGAAGGAAGGAAGGAAGGAAAGAAGGAAGGGAGGGAGGGAGGGAGGAAGGAATGGAGGAAGGAAGGAAGAAAGGAAGGAAGGAAGGAAAGAAGGAAGAAATGAACAAAAGAATGGAGGAAAAAATGAAGGAATGAAAAAATCCATGATCAAACAAAAAATCTGATTACCATATGCCCAGAAATTATAAAAGATACATTTACAGATATATTAGAATCATTGACCCTGCTTTTTAAAATTCAATTCAAATATATAGTACTTGGTCTATCCCCTTATTTTATCTCTAAAGTGCATTCTAATGGTCCAATTGTGTTTCTTGTAAACAACATGTTGTTAGATTCTGCTTTCCCATCCAGTCTTCTATTTTGGTAGTAAGTCCATCCCATTTACACAACACCATAATGAATAATTGTGTATTTTCCTCCATCTTATTCTCCTGTATTTTTCTTCCCTTTGTTTCATAGTTCTTATTTTCAAAGAGTGATGAGAGAAGAATGTACTTAGCATCAGTGTTCCATATGTCATCTAATCAGTTTCTGCTCTACTGTCTTTTCTTCCCATTGAACAGACTTGAAATACAAGTTCTTAACTTCTTTTTTTCTTTTTAAATGCCTCCTCAAAATCTACTTTATAAGTTTAGAGGTTATTTTGCTTATGATTTTTCCTTCACTTAATATAGCCTACACTTTATTCCCTTTTGTCCCTTCTCTCCATTCCCTCTTGTTTTTATATTGAGTTGAACATATATATATATATATATATGTATGTTAAAAACTTTGAGTGTTTGTGTGTATTCCACCCTTCTTTTGCCAGCGCAGATGGAAATGAGGAATAAGAGAAATGTGTGCATTTCACCCTTTCCTACTTGTTTATATCATCTTCTACTTGTGCAAATTATTATGTGAAATAATAAATTCTCCCTCTCATCTTCTCCAATATTCCTCTCTTTTATGCTTTTAAGAACATCAAAACATAACAAAGTGGCTACAATTTCTTCTATCTTTTTTAACTCCCTCTTAGGTCTTCTTTTGGGGGGGGGCACTTTAAATACATTTATTTTGAGAACTTAAAATCTGCACATGTACAAAAATATGTGAACTTTTTAGAAAAAGCCTACACAGGGAGTAGAAATAGGACCTCCATGCAGCTCTGGCTCTCACCTCCTCCAACTGATTTAAAAGGGGACTCTGAACAAACTTTGGAGCTACAGAATCCACAAAATGACACAGAGAAGCTAACCTCCCACTGAGGACAGCCTGGCAGGCTGGCAGGAATCGGCCAGCACAGAGCTCTGGGAGCCGACCCGAGATCAGCAGGAGCCAGAGGTTTTACCCCAGGGTGGGCCTGACCAACCACCAGCTGGAGGGATTCCAGATCACCAGCAAATGTGGCAGTCCAGAATTATCAACACATAGATACTAAGGACAAAGTGAGAGTTCAGTGCAGTGTGGACTTTGGGACCCAGTAGTTGGGAGTGCATCGGCTTTTGCTCCCAGGGCGAGAAGCCACTGAGGCCCTGCGGCAGTGTGGCCACAGGCATGTGGCAACTTCAGCTCCTGGCCTGTAGAGTGTAGGGAGACCAAGCAACCAGTATGAGGGGTAATCACTCTTGCTTTAACCTGCTTGGATCTGGATTGCCATCTAGGGTGGAGGTCCTGGGGTGTGTGTCCAGCTTGCCAGAGCATGTGGAGGCTTCAGAGAGGGCACCTAACTAATACCTCTGGCAGCTGAGAAAACCCCAGCATTTGGAATGAAGCTCGCCTGTCTGGGGGCAGAGTCCTACTGTGTCAAAAAGCCCAGGGGTCAAGTGACTGAGTGGCAACATGACCAGGCAAAGGAAGCAAAGCAAACAGAAGAATCCGACATGAGACTCCTATTTTGGGGACAAAAAGGATCAAAGCATGGAACAGGAGGGAGACAGTGAAGTCAGAACACCAAAAGCTTCCAAGAAAAATACGAGCTGGTTATAGGCCATAGAGGACCTTAAGAAGCAGATAAGAGAAGTGGAGCAAAAATTTGGAAGAGAAATGAGAATGATGCAAGAAAATTACGAAATGAGAGTCAACAGCCTGACTGAGGAAAATCACAGCTTAAAAAATAGCCTAACTCAAATGGCAAAAGAGGCTCAAAAAGGCAATGAGGAGAAGAATGCCTTAAAAAGCCAAATTTGCCAGATGGAAAAAGAATCTCAAAAGCTCACTGAGGAGAATCATTCCTTCAGAATTAGATTGGAGCAAATGGTAGCTAGTGACTTTATGAGAAATCAAGATGCTGTTAAACAGATCCAAACAAATGAAAGAATAGATTTTCCCATGTGAAATATCTCATGGGAAAACCCACTGAGCTGGAAAATAGATCCAGGAGAGATAATTGAAAAATTATTGGACTACCTGAAAGCCATTATAAAAAAAAAACAACCTAGAAATCATCCTCCAAGAAATTCTCCGGGGCAGGGTCAAGATGGCGGAGTAGAAGCAGTACCTCCCCTCTGCTCCGGCTTCCACCTTCTCCAATCCATGTAAAAAGGGAACTCTAAACAAACTTTGGAGCTGCAGAACCCACAAAATGACACAGAGAAGCTAATCTCCTGCTGAGGGCAGCCTGGCAGGCCAGCAGGAATCAGCCAGCACAGTGCTTTGATAGCCCAGCCCAGCCCCACACCGAGGCTTTAGCCTCAGGGCGGGCCTGACCAGCCACCAGCCCAAGGGACTCCAGATCAGCAGCAGCTGTGGCTGTCTCCAGATTTATCAATACATAGATGAGAAGGACAAAGTGAGAGGCAAAGGAAAAATGGTTACAATGGAGGGGAAGAATAGGGAGGCAAAAGGGAATGGGCCAACCTTATTCTCATTGAATTAGGCTCTGGGAGGGAATGACATACACACTAAATAGGGTATCTCACCCTACAGGAGAGTAGGGGGGGAGGGGATAAGAGGGGGGATGATGGAAGGGAGGGAAGGCTGGGGGAAGGGAAGTTGGAAGCACACACTTTTGAAAAGGGATGGAATCAAAATAGAGAATAGAACAAGTGGGAGGTGGGATAGGAGGAAGGGAAATATAGTCAGTATTTTACAATATAACTACTATGGTAATGTTTTGCATTATCTACACATGTACAACCTATACTGAATTGCTTATCTTACCAGTAAGGGTGGGTGACAAGGGAGGAAGGGAATGAATCTGGAATTCAAAGTTTTAAAGTCAAATGTTTAAATATATATATATATATATATATATATATACTATTATTAATACTATTTTACATGTAATTGGGAAATAAGATATATCAGCACTGAGGCATAGAGATTCACTATGCCCTACTGGAAAAGTTGAAGAGGGTATGGGAGAAGATATGGAAGAGAGCAGATTGGAGGAGGGGATGTCCTGTGGGACTGCTATTTTGGGGCAGTGGATAGGGGAAAAACGAAGAGAAAATTTGTAACTCAAAATCTGGCAGAAATGAATGATTTAAATCAGAACTTAATAAAGCATTTGGAAAAAAAAGAAAAAGCATACACATTATTTCATTGTTTTTATCCTATCCATTAATATCCTACCATAAGGAAACAGTTTTACAAACATATATGTGTGTATACATGTAGGTATGTGTATATATATACATGTGGGGGGGGGTTATGTGTATATATATATATATATATATATATATATAATTTCCAGTCTGTCTACAATTACATGAGTTAAAATATCCCTGATACATTGAGGTATTGACTGAAAACATTGGTACTGTCAGAAAAACTGACAATTTATTCACAAAAAACCCAAAAAACTAAAACTAAGTTATCATTCTTGGTTCATATGCAAGAACTGAGAAAAAAAATCCATTTGGAAAGTTTCTTTAAAAAGATAAGCTTTGTAATTTATATAATTCTCCATTTCAAAGTGGAAATTTATTTAAAATAATTATAAAGCAAATTAATCTTACCAAAATGCAACCTAGCAAAGAAGAGTTTCAAGATTTTCAATGCCATGCTAATGACATTTGGCTACAGTGTTCCATTTTCAAAGGAAGAAATATAATCTGGTTGGCAATTTCAACATTTCAGTGCTAAAAAGAACCCAGTCTTTTAAAAATGGACCAAAGTCACTTAAGAATGGCTCTAGTATATTCCACAATGGCATTCTGGATCAGGGACAGCATCTGGCTGAACAACCAGTTCCCGTAGTAAAAGAAATGTCCAGCTGAGGTATCATTCTGTACTGTTTGAGTACTTCGCTAAATGCAGACCGAGAACTTTTTTATACTTATTTTAAACATAAAAGTAAACTGGTAGAGAATGGCCTTGAAAAAGAGCTTAATACATTTTAAGCAAGATTTTTTTTCTTTAAACAACTTGTCAATAGACTATTTAAGTAACAGGTCCAAAAACACCAGGAACTATCTTAGAGAATTTGAACATCAAAATCTTGTCAAAGAGCTGAGTATACTTTTGTACCTCTAATGCCAAATCCATGAGTCTTTTAGAATTGTCTTAGATCATTGCATTGCTGAGAAGAGATAAGTCTATCACAGTTGGTCATCACACAATGTTGCTGTTACTATGTACAATGTTCTCCTTGTTCTGCTCACTTCACTCAGCATCAGCTCATGTAAGTCTTTCCAGGTTTTTCTGAAGTCTGCCTGCTCATCATTTCTTATGGAAAAATAGAATTCCATTATATTCATATAACACAACTTGTTGAGCCATTCCACGATTGACGGACATCCTCCCAATTTCCAATTCTTTGCCACCACAAAAAGAGCTGCTATAAATATTTTTGTAATGTGGGTCTTCATACCTTTTCATGATCTCTTTGGTATATAGATCTAGTGGTGATATTGCTGGATCAAAGGGTATGCACAGTTTTATAACCTGTTAGGCATAGTTCCAGATCGCTCTCCAGAATGGCTGGATCACTTCACAACTCCACCAACAATGAATGCATTAGCATTCCAATTTTCCCACATCTTTTCCAACATTTATCATTTTCCTGTTTTGTCATATTAGCTAATCTGATAGGTGTGTGTGGTACCTCACAGTTGTTTTAATTTCCATTTCTCTAATCAGTAGTAATTTAGAGCATTTTTATATGACTGTAGATAACTTTAAATTCTTCATCTGAAAACTGTTCATATTCTTCGACCATTTATCAAGTGGGGAATGACTTGTATTCTTAGAAATTTGACTCAGTTCTCCATATATTTTAGAAATGAGGTCTTTATCAGAGAGTGAACTTTTTAGAACTCAATGTCAGTTTCATTAGCAGCCTTTACCAAAAGTAGGAAAATGTATTCTGATAAACTACAGGTTTTAGAAACAACTGTAGACAGCATTAAAAAAAAAAACACAACATATATAAAATAAATCCCTCAAAGTTTATAGACTTTTAAAAAGGGGGTGGCGAAAAAAAATCTTTTCAGGAAAAGTTGAAACTATGTATTTAAATTAAGCCATACTAGAAGCCCACTACCAAGTTTTGCAATCAAAGTAAGAAAGAAGTTCTTGACAGACAGAATCACTACCCATTGCCATAGCCTGGGGAGAGCTCACTAAGGATGTTTTGCAGTGACTGATTGACTTGGGTAGTGTAAGATTTACCCTGAACATACTGGTAAGATGCATAGTTATACACCTCAGCTCAGAAGGATCAGTCCAAACAATCTTTGCAAACATTATGCTGACACACCGTTGTAACTGGCTGAAGCACTACCTCTTAACAGCAAATATACAAGCATGTTTCTTCCATTTTATTCAGGAATTCAGCCCCCTCCTAATGGGGCTAAAATTAGCCTGCACCTAATAATTTATCCCACAGTTTTTCATTGGATGCCTCCTTCTTGATGAGTCTTTTGCCAGAAGGTGAGTTTGTATGGTTCCACTTTAGTCTTCTCAGACATTGTACTAGGAAAGGCCAGAAAGGCCTCCCTATCCCTTGATGTCTTCCTTTTCCTCTTCCCCTTTCATTTTGTCAGAGATGTCAATTCTTCAAATTGATCTTATTTTCTTTTTTCCTTCTCTTTGTTAGCAACTGCTTTCATCGTTCAAGATACTGCATTGTTAAGCAAAGTTTCTTCATCCTGTCTTTCTCTTCCCTTGTCCAACGGACCAAGTTCATCATCATCCCTCCCGAGGAGGTAATGCCACACAAGGAAACCAGATTTCCCTTTTTCAGGCCAATACTTCACTACCTTATATATTTCATCATACTGATTCCCCTTCAACTGGGGTATATTTGCTGTGTTTCACTCCCTTAACATTTCTCAACACCCTGTTTGGCTTCCCAGTTCACCAGTCCTTGGCTTCAGCTCCACTTCTGTCATTGACAGGAGCACTGCAGTTCAAAGCCAGAGCTCTGTTCATATCAGTGAACTTTTGATCACAGGACTGTTCTGTGGTCTGTTTATTGTCAGAAATATGTCTGCCCCTACTGCCCACAAAAGTGAGAGTTGCCATGGTTTACGTCATCTTCATAGCCCCCTGCCAGGACCAAAAAGTAGGCTTCTGCCATATATACCTGCACAATGGGGCCTATAGATACCAGACTCAGCCTGCACTCTGAACTTCCAGGTGGTACCAACAAGAAACCCAGGGATTGTTCCATTATAATTAGAAGGCACAATAGTCTCTTGTGTGACCCACACATACCATACCCTTGCCCCAGTCATTTTGAGACAACAATGTAGCAGATGCTGCCTTTGTCTTCTTTTTGCTGTCTTTTAACTTCTCCCCTGGCAAGACACTTCACTGGCCTCATTCTGACATTCAGGGAAATATCAGTCCTCATCATCTGGAATCCAGATCAACAGGGACTGAGGCAGTAGATGTGAAAGGTCATGTCGCACTCATCACACATCAGCTGTTTGTCGAAGTCTTGCTTTCTGCTGCGGACATAGCAGGAACACATTCTGCAGGTCTGCCTGGGGTTATCTTTACAGTGTTTGCAGATCTTCCTGCTCTGTCTTTTTTGGAGGGTGGAGACGAAGCAATCGGGGTTAAGTGACTTGCCCAAGGTTACACAGTTCATAAGTGTCAAGTGTCTGAGGCCGTATTTTAACTCAGGGCCTCCTGACTCCAGGGCTGATACTCTATTCACTATGCCATTTAGCTGCCCCTGCTCTGTCTTTTCAGAGGGTTTTGGAAGCCAAGTGAGCTCACACTGCCAGGGTCTTTAATTTTGTAAATTTCATCCAAAGAAGTTACTCTACAGTCATTTAGAGAATCCCCAGCATCCCCAAGTAATAAGTTTTCATAGATCTCTTTAATAGTCCTAGTTTCCTGTTTTTGAAGATCTCTTTGGGCTCATTGGGATTATAGTTTACCATCACAATTTGTCCAACTTCCAGCTGATGTCATTTCAGCATTGTCCAAGTCTGAGCTCTTACATCTTTTGCAGCTCAATTTCAGGATACCATTTTCTGGATAGTCTTCATATTTCACACGGTGGACAACATCTTCTTCGGTCACTTGGCCATCTCCACCGTCATAGGATTCATTGATTACTGCTCTTTCTTTCCTTGTAACGTTTAGCAATGTGGCTTCAAATCTTGCTTCCATGTTTACATCCTGGGCATATTCATTGATCTTATAGAGGTCAAATCCTGGAAAAATCCAGTCTGCCTGAGCAGTTAAGCCAGGTTACTTATCAATTTCCAGGCCCTCTGTGGTTAGAATTCTTATCAGATTCACTCTGATAAGATTCACTCCAAGCAACAGCCTAAATCTGTATCAGAGAGTTCAAAATCCTTTTCTTTACTAGGAACAGAAAGTACAACTGGGCTTTGTTGCACTAGCAGCTGAAAAATGTTGTTCAGACCAACACTGTAGTCAAAAAGTGAGTTCCCATCTTCCATCTGTTTGCCCCAATTAAAAAAAAAAAAAAACTTTTGTCTCCCTGGTTTCACCCTGAATGCTTCTTGGATCTTTAAACTCAGTTCTTCCACCTTGGTGAGCTTAGAGAGTGGGTCTCCTTGTCATCCATGGTACAGACCTGGATCCACATGTTGGTAGCTCCCCCACCTACTCAGGCAGCCCCCCTGTTTCACCACCACCAAACCCCTTAGAACTTCTGATGATATTAAAGTTCTGAGGCGGCACTTATAACATCTCTCTCTATTAGAATATAAACATTTTTTATTCCTTTTTGATTGCTCACTCATATTTACCATTTTTAAAATTTTTCTTGACTCCTGAGTTTGTATTTCAATTTATCCAAATAGCTCTGGTCTTTTCATCAGAAATGCTTGGAAGTTTATTGAAGATCTAATGTTTTCATGTAGGGTTGTTCTTAGTTCTACTATGTTATTCTTGTTTGTAAGCCTATAACTCTTGCCTTTTGCAATAACACGTTACAATCTCCCTGTTACGTTGTAGTGGGAGCTGCTAAATCTTTGATACTGAATATGGTTTCTAGCTACTTCAACTCTTTTTGTTACTTTCAGCACTTTAAACTTAACCTGGTAACTTTGGATTTTGGCTATGTTGTTCCTGGGAATTTTCATTTGGGGATTTCTTTAAGGAAGTAACCTGTGAATTCCATTTTCACATTTCTCTCTTATTCTGATAAACTTGGTCAGTTTTCTTTTGTACTTTCTTGAAAAATAATATATAGATTGAGGATTTTTTTAAATTTTGTCAAGGTTTTCAGGTAACCTAATGATTCTTCATCTATTTTCCAAGTAAGTTGTTTTTGTTATGATATCTTGCATTTTCTTCCATTTTTTCAGTCTTTTGACTTTGTTTTAATATCATCTTTATCTCATGGAGCCATTAGCTTCTGTTTCTTCCTTTTTAATTTTTATGGAGACTATAACTTAGGTCAGGTTTTCTAACTCTTGTGCTAAGCTGCTAATTCTCCTTCTAAGTCTTTTCCCCAAAGCTCTCATTTCTTTTCCAAGTCTTTACTGCATCATTCTCATTTCATTTATAAAATGTTTTTAACTCTTTATAAATGTACCTCATTTTTTTCTAAAAATTCTATTTGATCTTTTGGCCAAATTGTCTTTTTCTTTGAGGCTTTGCTTTTAGTTTTTTGTTTCATTTTGTTTTGTTTGAGTTATTCTTTTCTTCTAGGTTTGTGTCTCGAGCAATGCTGGTGCCATAATAGTTTTTTAAATTATTATTATGATTATCTTTTTTGTTTGTTCATTTACTCATTCTTTCAGCTTTACTTTACAATTGGGGTTATCTGTTAGGTTCAGGCTCTGTGCACTTTTAAAAGGAATGTTGGGGTCTTATATGATGCTGATCAGTAATATTTAGGGTTATGCTATTAGTAAACTCAGTAAGTACTTATTCTTCAAGTGTCTTAAGGAATTTTTAAGTCAAAGAATTGAAAACTGTTAGCATACCTGAAGTATCTGATCTAGAATATTCTCAGACTGCTGTCTTTTTTAGGCTATGCTTTCCATGCATAAGACCCCATCTTGAGTCTAAGCAATTGTAATATTGCCTTTATTCAGACTTCCAGTGGCCCCAGTTCCTATCAACTAATTAGAGAGCCCTGCATATTCAAAGTCACAGAGTTATAGGCTTATCCTGCTTTTCCTGTCACAGTTGCACTTGAGTCCAGTCCTAAATATAGCTCCAGGATGAGAATGTCAAGTCTACCACTCCACCATTCATCTGAGATCTCACTCTAGATCTGAAGAAACAGAGCTGCCAGCCCACTCTTGTTATATATCTGAGCACTGAACACAAGATCATCTGCCAGGATCAGAGGCACAAGAATGCTGACTCATATGCTTGTTCTGCATTTTGGGGTTGAATTTGTAATCCTTCACTGGAGTCAGATTGAAAGAGCTGCAGTCCTACCTCTTGGGTCAAAGTGACAGAGCTGCTAGTGCACCTCTTTTCTTTCCTGACTTGCTTACTTGTCTTTGACCAAATTTGTGACCTTGAGATGAAAACATGAAAACACTGAGGTTATTAATCAGACTTCCTGAACATTGTTCAGTATGACACTCTTAGATCTTTGTGGGAATAGTTGTGAAGACAGCTGGACTGTATTAGTTCCTCCTACTCAGTCATCCTTTCTGGTTCCAGGAACTATAAAAGCAGACATGGTTAAAGAAGAAATAAGCAGAAAAACCTCAAATGGATTCTACCAAACAGGAAAATAAAAAAAATTCCAATATTTTGTAAATTGTATACAAAAATATCGAAAGAAGGCATCCTATCAAACAACTTCTATGAGACAAATATGATCCTAATACATAAGCCAAAAAGAAGTAAGGCAGAAGAAAATTCTGGAGCAAGTGTCTAATAAATACTGATATAAACACATAGAATCAGATATTATCCAAGAGTCTACATCAATATAATAGAAAGATTATATATAATGGTACAGTTGAATTTATGTTTAGGAATCCAGGTTTGTTAAATATTAGTAAAATGATGACAAAGTCGTATGTCATACAATCATATCTACGAATGCAGAAAAAAACTTTTGGCAAAAAATTAAATAAAATATATATGCACCTTTTCCTTATATATTAAATTGTATCTGTTGAAGACTAAGGACTAACTCCTATCAATTATAGGAAAAAATGTTATAAGCCTTTCTAATAAGATCTGAGGTAAAATAGGATATACATTATAAACATTATTATTTGACATATTTCTAGAAATATTAGTTATGTTGAGGCAAGAAAAAGAAATTGGGAGAATGAACAAGCATAAACAAAGAAAAAACAAAAGTATCGTTCTTGCAAAAGATTGTTTACCTAGAAAATACTGATCTGCTAAAATAAAATTTAAAACAATAATTTGAATTAAGTAACAGTGTACCAAAAAAGGCATTATCCTTTCTGTATATTGCCAAGAAATGCTAATAGAAAGTGATCAGAAAATAAATTCCTTTCAAAATATTTACATAATGTATTAAATATCTAGTTCATCTTCCAAAACACGCATAGTAATTCTATGACTAAAAAACAGTATAGAAATGAAAAATAATTGAAAAGATATTAATTAAGGGGTGGCCAGGTGGCTCAGCGAGTAAGAGCACCAGACCCAGTGTCAGGATGACCTGGGGATTGAATCCTGGCTCAGATACTTAGCACCACACCCAGAAATAACTGGCCGTGTAACCTTGAGCAAGTTACTTAACCCCAATTGCTTAAAAAAAAAGAAAAGAAAAAGAAAAGATATTAATTATTCCCACTTGGACCATGCAAATACTGTTTCTGCAGTGTTATGACACATTTTTTATTTAACATTTTTGTTTAAAGTTTTGAGCTCCAAATTCTCTCTCTCTCTCCTCCACCTTCCCCGAGATGATAAGCAATCAGATACAGGTTATACACATAAATTATGTAAAACATTTCCATAGTAGTCATTTTGTATAAGAAGACTTGAACTAAAGGAAAAAAATTAAAGAAAGTGAAAAATAGCATTCTTCAGTCTGTATTCAAACAATATCAGTTCTTTCTCTGGATATGGAGGCTATGCTTCATCATTAGTCCTTTGGGATTGCCATGGATCATTGTATTGCTGAGAATAGCTGTCATTCACAGTTCTTTGTACAACAATATTGCTATTACTGTGTACAATATTCTCCTGGTTCTGCTCACTTTACTCAGCATCAGTTCATGTGAGTCTTTCCAGATTTTTCTGAAATGATTCTGCTTGTAATTTCTTATAGCACAATAATACTCTACTACAATGATATACCACAGCTTGTTTAGCCATTCCCCAATTGATGGGCATCCCTTCAGTTCCCAATTCTTAAGCACCAGAAAAAGGGGTACTATAAATATTTTTGTACAAATAGGTCCTTTTCCCTTGGATATCCACAGTTTTATAGCCCTTTGGGCATAGTCCAAATTGCTCTCCAGAGTGATTGGATCAATTCACAACTCTACTAACTGTGCATTACTGTCCTAGTTTTCCCACATTCCCTCTAATATCCAACATTTTCATTTTTTGTACTGACTCATTTAGATGTCAGGAGAAACACAACTAAAAATATCCCCTCTACTCTTCAAGGTTAAAATAGCTCAGACACTGTCTGTATAACTCTGGGCAAGTCATTTAGTCCTGTTTATCTTAGTTTCCTGATCCATAAAATG
The DNA here is from genome assembly GCF_028583685.1 of Petaurus breviceps papuanus. Classification (NCBI taxonomy): domain Eukaryota; kingdom Metazoa; phylum Chordata; class Mammalia; order Diprotodontia; family Petauridae; genus Petaurus; species Petaurus breviceps. The sequence goes on along the minus strand of NW_027187374.1, from coordinate 5,234,645 downwards.
AACAGAAGAGGGAAATGGCAAACCATGCCTGTATCTTTGCCAAGAAAAATCCAAATGGGGCCACAAAGAATCAGACGTGACAGAACAACAATAACATTATTTCATACTACTGATGATGAAGATGATCTTCATCCTTCATTTTTGAAGAGGGTCAATGACATCACGGGCTGCTGTTCTGAATTACACATGAATTGGATTTAAGTGAGGCAGAGTTGCACAAACTCATCAGCCATGAAGCTGGCTGTTCAAACAAATTGTTCTCATCTGCCCATTCTGCTAGGAGAAGCCTGCTTGTGCTTGGGTAGACATAGCCCTGACTCGCCAACTGGTTTGAGGCCTATCAGTAATCCTCAACCTGGTTTAGCCGTCTGCTGAGATGGTTTTACCAGATCATGGTCACTGTGCATGCTCCAGCTTCTTGGTCAGGGTTAGGGAGCAGACAGACACCAAAGTGAATGAACAACCAGCTCAGCTGCCCTCACACCAGAGGTGAGAGTCCTCCCTGAACACTGCACACACTCCATATTGTTGTTCATAAAATTACTATTGATGGTAACTGCACTTATGTAACACTTTAAAATTTGCAAACATATGTTACCCCATTACAGTTTCATGTCTTTGTGAAGTAGGTACTATTATTATTTCAGTTTTACAGATGAAGATACTGAGACTGAAAGAAGTTAAGTGATTTACCCAGGATCACGCAGTTAGTAAGTGTCTGAAGCAGGTTTTGAATTCAGGTCTTCCTGACTCAAAGTCCAATACTTTACTTTCAGCTACATCATTGAACTGAAACTGTTCTCTCCAAAGTTACTAATGATCTCATAACTGGCAAATCTATTGATCTTTCCTCAATTTTCATCCTTTCTTTATGTAGTCTTTGATATTGATGATCATTATCTTTCTTTGGTACTCTCTTTCCTCTATGTTTTCATGACATTTTCTCTCTCCTGGTTTTCCCCCTACCTGTCTCAGTGCTCCTTCCCAGTCTTCTTTGCTATATCTTCATCTAAATCATGTCTACTATCTGTGAGTGGCCCCAAATGCTTTGTTCTGGGTCATTTTTTGTTCTCCATTCCTCTTATTTTTCTTAGTGATCTTATCAGTTCCAATGGATTCAATTACCATCTCTATATATCTCTTCTGACTTCCATTCTTACATCTCTAAATGCATATTGGACAACTTGAAATGGATATGTCAGAGATGTTTTACACTCAGCACATCCAAAACTCATTATCTTCCGCTTGCAAATCTTCCCCTCTTCCTAACTTTCCAACGATGTCAAGGACACCACTATCCTCCCAGTCAACCAAGCTCACAATCTAGCAGTCCACAAGCTACAATCACAAATTCCTCACTCTTTCTCCTCCCCATCCCATATCAAATCTCCTGCTAAAATCCTGTTGACTTTATCTTTGCACTATGACTTTATATGCCCTCTTCTGTCTTTTGACACTATCAACACCCTAGTGCAGGGCCTTACCACCTCATGTCTGGATTATTCAGTAGCCTACTTGGCCTTCCTGACTTAAGGCTTTCCTCACTCCAGACTGCCCTCCACTCAGTTACCAAAATAATCTTCCTAAAGCAGAGATCTAAAAATGTCACTACTATTCCAGTGGTTCCCTATTGCCTTCAGGATCAAATATGGAATCCTCTATAGAATTTTATAACCTGGCCCATTCCTACATCTAGAATCTTCTTACTGTTTATTCTTCTCTGCATACTCTGCAATCCAGTTATACTGCCTTCCTTGCTTTTCCTTGAATAAGAGATTTCATCTCCCGTCTTCATGAATTTTTACTGACTGACTCCCAAACCTGGAAGATTATCTTTCCTTAACTCTCCCTCCTGGTTTTCCTGTTTCCCCTAAAATTTCAGCTAAAATCCCACCTCCTACAAGAAGTCTTTCCTCATCCCCAAAAACAAGACAAACAAATGCTCCTTAAATGCCTACTACATTCCAGGCACTGTGCTAAGCACTTTACAAATATTATTTCATTTGATCTTCACAACAACTCTGAGAAGTTGGTGTTATTATGAGCCCCATTTTAAAGATGATGAAACTGAGGCAGAGATTAAGTGACTTTCCCAGGGTCATACAACTAGTAAGTATCTGAAGACAAATTTGAACTCTAGCCTTCCCGATTCCAGGTCACCAACTCACTGGCATAATGCTTTCCCACTGAGATTACCTCAAAGTTATTCCACATATACAGCAGAACCTCAGTTTACAAGTAACCTGGTTTATGTGTGCTTCACTGGATGAGGAAAAATTTTTCACAAAATTTTCCTCGCAGGACGAACAAAAATTCTCAGTACAAACATCAGGTTTGGACTTGAATGGCTCCCAAAGGACACTGAACTAGGGCAATGTTTTTTTTGTCTTTCATATGTCAGGTTGGTATACCACTCAATCAGCCTCATTCAGCGTTGACCCATACTGAAGGCAGCACTGTTCACTCTTAACTGTACCATTACAAGCGTGTTCACACGTGTTTGCATACATACAGTAGAACTTTGCGTAAAAGTGTATGGTAGTGTCTGTGATCTACAACATAGCCAGGAACTGATGACAGACAAACTGATGGATCTGTTTAAGGAACAATAGTGAGAGGTTGTGGAGGATATCTCATCTAAGGAGGAGGTGGAAAGGTTGGAGAAATCCCCCACATCAAGTGAGATTAGGGAGGTTTATCAGATGTGGGAAAATTTTGTTGAATAACATCACCCAAACACGGTTGTAGCAATGAGAGCCACTAATATTTTTAATGATAATGCAATGTCACATTTCTGTAACATTCTGAAAAAAAAATGTCAAAAGCAAGTTTCCTTAGATAGATTCCTAATCAGAAGCAAATGTAAAAAAAAAAATCAGTGAGTCAAAACATGTGATTTGGTGGTGGCTAGGTGGCACAGCGAATAGAGCACTGGCCCTGAAGTCAGGAGGACCTGAGCTCAAATACAGACTTAGATACTTGACACAAAAACTTGTTATGTGACCTTGTGCAAGTCACTTAACCCCAACTGCCCTCCAAAGAAAAGCAAAACAACAACAACATGCAATTCTAAAAAACAAAAAAATAAGTGAAGGTAGTAGTGTTAGTCTCACTTTTAGTGAAAGTAACATAAGAGAGAAGACCCCCAACATTGAAATTCCTATGTTCTCATGGAAGGAGATTCTCCTTTCAAGCAATAGCTCTTCCACCTCCTCTTCCCTCTTGTCTCCCTCACACCAACCACTACTCTTCACAAAAGTAAAGTGCAGGTTAATTTGTTTTTTTTTCAGTTTATATTGTGTACTAATCATTGCTGTTGTATTTCAGGTGCATTGGGGACAAAAAAAATTTACTTAAAATTGTAAATAATTATTTTTATATTAATATTTTTGGGGATGTGGTGCCAATCATCTGACTTTACATGATTTCCTATGGGAAAATTGGTTTTGCAATATGAACAAATCACATGAACAGAATCTCAAAACGAATTACATTTGTAAACCAAGGTTCTACTGCATTTTGTTTTTCAATAGTTGTTCTCATGTTGCCTCCCCCATCAGAATATGAATTCTTTAAGGGCAAGAATTAGTTTTTGTCATTGCTTAGCTCAATTCCTGACACATGATAAGGGTTTAATAAATATTTATTCACAGTTTAATGAGATGTCCTTCCTTGCAGGTTTTCTTTCAGTTGCTAACCCCCTGTCATTTCAGTTCAGCATCCCAACAGTTTAACAATTCTGTTGATCAACAGCTTTATCACATTTGCTGTCATAAGAAGCAAAACAAACTTTTTAAATGAAGGCAAATGCTTTCCAAGATGGTCTAAAGAAATTCAAAGAGAAACTGATCTTTGTAGGCTGCATTTTAACTTAGAAAACTATAAATTAACATTATCTATGGCTTTGTTTTATTTATTGTGTTAAACATTACCGAAGTCGATTTTAATTTGGATTAGGCAGCTCTCAGGAATGTTGAATTATAGGAGGCCCACGTGCTGCAAGTTTGACCCCTTTGGTCTAAAGTGGCATTAACCCACCAGATAACTGACAATCTCTCCCCCTTGGAAGAGATAGACAGACAGTAATAAAAGGCACCAGTTTTTGTTTTCTCCCCAAGGTGTACTAATTTTAACTGTGCATGAACTTTTCCGTTTCTTGTAATTAAAGTTATCTATTTTCTCTTTTGTAATTGCTTCAATGTCTTGTCTGGTTAAGAATGCATCTCTTGCTCACATAAACAAAAATATTTATAGCAGCTCTTTTTGTGGTGGCCAAGAATTGGACATCAAGCGAATGGCTGAACAAGTTGTAGTATATGAATGCAATGGAATACTATTGTTCCATAAGAAATGGTGAGCAGGGGCAGCCAGGTAGCACAGCAAGTAAGAGCACTGGCCCCAGTGTTGGGATGACCTGGGGATCGAATCCGGGCTCAGACACTTAGCAACCACCCAGAAACACCTGGTTGTGTAACCTTGAGCAAGTTACTTAACACCAATTGCTTTAAAAAAGAAAAGAAAGAAAGAAATGGTGAGCAGGTTTAGAAAAACCTGGAAAGACTTACATAAATGGATACTGCGTGAAATGAGCAGAACCTGGAAAACATTGTGCATAGTAACAACAACATTGTGAAATGATCAACTTTGAAAAATTTAGCTCTTCTCAGCAATGCAATGGTCTAAGACAACTCCAAAAGACTCACAACAGAAAACACTATCTATATCCAGAGAAAGAAAAATTGAGTCTGAGTGCACATCAAAACATACTATTTTCTCCTTTTTGTTGTATTTTTCTTTTTCAAGGTATTTCCCTTTTGTTCTGATTCCTCTTTCACAACATGACTAATGTGGAAGTATGTTTAATATGATTGTACATGTATAGTCTATATCAGATTGCATGCTATCTTGGGAAGGGGAAAAATTTAGTAATCAGAATCTTATAAAAGTGAATGGTAAAAACTAAAAATATATAAAAGAATTTCATCAAAAAAAGAATTCATCTATCACCTATAGCAGTGAGAGTATGATTTTAATACTAAATTTGTATATAGATTTAGAATATATTGTGGAATATGATGTAACTTGTTGGTCCAAGCCTGATTTCTACCAAAATGCCTTCCAGTTTTTCATTACTTTTCTTTAAATAAGGAGTTGTTTTCTAGGTAATTTATGTTTTCTATTTTATCAAACACTGGGTTATTGAGTTCAATTGTTTCTGATTCTCCTGTCTAGTCTGACCTATTGATCTGTTTCTCTATTTTTAAACCAATGCCAGATCATTTTAAAGACTACTGTTTTATAATATAATATGAGGCCTGGAAGTGCTATTTCTCTTAATGTTTCTTGGTTTTTCCAAATGAATTTTTTTAATTGTTTTTCAAGTTCTATAAAGTATCCCTTTAGTAATTTGATTGGCATTAATCTTTAAAGTGACAAAATTAATTTACATTTTATTATTATCTGTGTTCAGAAGTTATAGGTAGTTCTCTCACATTATTTATTGTATTATGGCACTCAGGTTTTTTGCCTTGTCATGTTCTTTTGGGAGATATATGGTCCTTTGTTTATCTCTATGCATCTTGTCATTGAGGATACATTGGTTTGGATAATGAGCATATTTTGGTCCTATTCCTTTTTCCTTCTCTTCTTCTAGCTTGTCCTTTACTTCTATGTATTTATATTCCCAGTCTAGTATTCTGTCTCTTGTTTCTTTGGTGACACCATTATAGATTCTAGTTTTTCTATTCTGCTGATTATTTTTGTGATAAATTCTGCTCTCATTCTCATTTCTCTTTTGAACCACTTGGTAACATCTCATTTTGGTTCCATGTTCTCCTCACATTACACTGTGTTCTCTGTCTCATCAAGTGTAGGATCATTTTCCTTTGTTTTGCAGTATTTATGGATCTGGAAGTCACATTTCTGGTTAATACTTTCCCTGTTGATTTATTTGTTTATGCTCAAGATCTTTACATTGTCTTCTTCCTGAGATCTTTGGTAATTTTATTCACCCTCTTCCCCATTATTTTCCCTTATTGCTCTCTTTTGGGCTCCCTCTTCTAATGGTTTTCCTTGGGCTTGGATTTCAAAATATTTCAACCTCTTCCTATTCTGGGCAACTCATGGGTCACTAGGTTTCTGCCCCTCCTGACTTTTAGGTGGACAGAACTGGCCTTAAGTAAATACTGAGCTATTTCCTTCAGGCTTAATGTATTGCTGCACAATCTCCTCATCACCAGCCCCCTCCCATGTGGTTCTGTCCCTCTCTCTGTGCTTTTTATTTCTCTGGCCCAGCACCAGCAGTGCAGAGAGTTACCACACTGATTTCTATTTTGGGTCTCAGGTTCTATGAGAAGGGTGTGTGTGTGTGTGTGTGTGTGTGTGTGTGTGTGTGTGTGTGTTGTTGAATTATATTTCAAGCCTAGAGATATGTCCTGTCCCATCCCTCTATTCTGCTCTCCTGCTGAAATCTTTTGCAGTATAGACCACTGGCCCTGGAGCACTGTTGTGGCAATTCTTTGGTTGTTGTGCCTGACATAACTTCCACAGTCTAGAGCCAGAATCACCATGATACTAAAAAAAGAAGGGACACTGGGGTGTGGCATTTGGTTGTTTGTATTTTACTGTAAGCCCATGTGTTGGGTCCTTGGGTCACTGGTAAAGCTTTGTTGCTGATACAGTGGGGTGTGGGGAAGAGGTGTGAATGATCAGGTCCTGAGGGTTTTGTTTAAGCTTCTTTCATATTCCAGATATCATAGAGCATGGGGATGATTGAAGTTACTTTGTCTTTGGTACATTCTGTTTTGGAGGGGTTTTAGAGCTCATGGTGATCAGAGAAATGTCTAGTCCTCCATCCTCCTGCTTATATGAGACCTTCCCAGTGACCTCTTAATTGCTAAATCTAATGGTTGCTTGTCAATCCTCATCCTTTTGGACCTTCTTATAACCTTTAAGACTGACAATAAGCCTCTTCTTGATAGTCTCTTCTCTCTAGGTTTTCATGACTAGTCTCTCCTGCTTCTCCTCCTACATACCTGATCATTCCTTCTCAGTCTCCTTTGTTAGGTTTTCATGCAGGTCATGCCCACTAATTACAAGTGTTTTCCAAGGCTCTCTCCTGGGCCCTCTTTTCTCTCTCTGTTTCAGCTCATTAGCTCCCATGTTTTCAATGACCATCTGTATGCAGAAGAATCTAAGATCTGATCTCTAGTCTCATGTCTTCAACTGCTTTTAGACATATAAAACTGGGTTTCCCCCACACATCTTAAAAACTCAGTATGTCAAAAACTGAACTCATCTTTTTTCCCAAAAACCTTCTCCTTTACTAATTTTCTTATTGCTGTTAAGAGTACCACCATCCTTCAAGTCTCCCAAGTTTAAACCTAGATGTCATCCTCACTCTTTCTCATCCACCATATCTAATCTGTTACCAGGTCCTTTCTTTGCAAAATCTCATCACCTCATGTCTGGATTGCTGCAGTAGCTTGTTGGCAGATCTGCCTGACTCAAGTCTCTCCTCATTTCAATATACCCTACATTCAGCTGTCAAATTCTTCTTCCTCTTTTTTTTCTCCCTCTCCCTTCTACTTCTCTTTCTCCCTTCTATTTCTTCCTCCTCCTCTTTGTCTTTTACCTTACTTCAAAGCTCTGGTAAGGACAAAGTACAATTACTCCCCCCACAAAATCTTGGGGGCATAATCCCACACATATACCACCTTCATCTCTACAGAGAAGAGGTATATCAAGTTTACAGCTTAATTCCGTTTCTATTTACCTGAGTCCCACTAAGTTCCATTATCAAAACCCCCTTAGGCACAAGTTTTGAAGACTTTGGATTCTAGGGACTTTCCTGCTGTGCTGGTTACAACATCTGGCCTAGAACCCTAAATTCAAGGCTATCATTGCTCAAGTCTGGGTCTAGGGCTCCACCACACTTACCTAACACTGAAAAGTTGGATGAAACAAAACAAACTCCAAGCCTATTTCTTGGGGCCTAAAAGCGTGGGGAGAGGGGAGGATAGCCCTTCCCTTCATAAACTCAGTTCAGGGTACCAGTACTATGTGTGAACAAGATCTTACCCACCTCTGGACAAAGCTGGAAGGAAAGACTATTCCAGTCTGGTAGTTTTAAAGAAGCATCCTATTTTGATATCTAAGTCAATGGAAAGAAGCTATTGCCATCTATATGGTAGGGGAATGCAAAATATCTTCTCCAAGAAGTAGGGATTTGGCACCTACTTCATCTATATCTTGCCCCATGTTAAGTTATTTGGAAAGGTGCCAAAGTCCTGCTATACTCTTCCTCTAGTTTAAACTACTTGTACATAGACTGTGGTGCTTTTTAAAAACAAGGTCCTTGTACCCAATTCAGAATATTTCTCTGTGGTCTCTGCGGTGACATAAACAATGTATTTTCACTTACTTTTTCAGTGTCATATAGTAAAATCTCAAAACAGCCAATGTTATATGATCATATACAATCTTACATGTAGAGATGAAAATCAGTATTCCTTTGATACAAAATTTTGAAGATTCAACAATACAAGGAGCATTTCACAAAGTTTGACAAATATTTCTTGCTTAGTCTGAACAAGAACCTTACAGTATCCTTTTCAATTCATAAGCAAAAAAAAGAAGCAAAACCAAAGAGCAAAGACAAAGAAAACTGGTTTCCTTTCTTAGAAAGACACCTGATAAAATGTGATCCACATTAAGCTTTACAAACTACATGGAGTTTTCCCTACAGAGATGTGGAAGTTATGTCATGGCTCTCTAAGATGAAAAAAAATTGTCCTGAGTGAAAATTCATCCATAATTCCCTCAGCACATAAGGCCATCTAATGGGTGTCTGGACAAAATAGCATTCTTTGCACCCCAAAATTCTCTTGTACCATAGTCAATTCCAATAGAGATTTAGGCAAACTTCCTCTGGTTCTTTATTCCAAAAGGTACCCAAAATTCTTCTGTGCATCTCTGAAACTGCAAGGGTAAACTTAATAGAATTGTAATATCATCCAATAGTATAAAAAGACAAGAAGGCTGTTAGATAAATAGTAAAGAATATCAACTTATTAGTTTTATGAACATACATCTTTATCTTAAGAAACTGCAAGACATTTTTACTATTATAATTCTTAATACAGAATGCATACTCATATTTGTTGTATTATTATGTTTAAAATAAAATCATGGATCCACTGTAAACAAGATGGAAAAGTATCTGGCAATTTAGTTGATGTAGGTGTACCCCAAAATCCTGGGCTGCTACACACAATCCATTGAGCATCACCAGGTGCACATCAGTTATTTGATTACCAGAGAAAGAAATAAATCCCAAAGATTAATAAAGACAATTTAAGATTATAGATCTAAAAGATCTATTTTCCCCTGAATTTGCCAGATTATTTTGTCTCATACAATCTTACTAACATCTCTATTTTTATCACATTTTCTATTGCTTGTTACTCCTTCCTTCTTTTCACCTGTAAGCACCAAGTGCCAAGGGATTCATTTCTTATGTTTACTCTGGCAAACTTATCTAATGTGATTTTTTTCAGTATAACTCCACCTCTCTCTCTTTCTATCTGTCTGTCTGTCTGTCTCTCTCTCTCACACACACACACACAAACACACACACACTCACACACCAACCTGACTGCAATGGCCTACCAAAAGTATTTTGTATTTGTTTATCAGGATATGGATTAAGACTGATCTGTGATTTCATTTGTATAGGGGAATCCTAGGAGAGTAAAATACTACAAGAAATGCAGGTGGGGACATTCTCTACAATTAACAGTGTTAGAGATCTGCCTAAGGCACTGGTAGGTTGCTATGTAACATAGTCAGGATGTGTCAGAGGCAGGACATGAGCCCAGGTCTTACTAGCTTTGAAGTCAACCCTTTATTCACCAAGTTATCCTATCTCTCATTTGCTTATTACTTAATGAAACTGATGTTTGAACTTTCTTAAATATATAAAACATTTGAAAAGCTATTTTCTTGTGAAAGGGCTTCAAATACAAAAAAAAACCAGAGAATATTTGGATAATTAAATGTTGGTTACTGAGTGAACAATCACTATATTTTTATTTTTTTTTTTTTGCTTTTTGGAGGGCAATTGGGGTTGAGACTTGCCCAAGGTCACATGGCTAGTTTTTGTGTTAATTGTCTGAGGCTGGATCCGAACCCAGGTCCTCCTGAGTCCAGGGCTGGTCGGTGCTCTATTCAGTGCGCCACCTAGCTGCCCCCAACAATCACTATTTTTGCACAATACAATTATGTACAATTAAGTTCACTTACCTTTAAAAATGGAAGTTTAGAGTAGAAATATTTTCAGAGGGAAATATGTATATTAATATGTAATATATATTTATAAGGAGAAATTTTTAAATGATGAACTTTAAGCTATAGAAATATTATCAACTTAGAGGTATAAAGTACCTTTAACAATGGATGCTGTGTTGCATGTCTCTGCTCTAAGTGTATTTAATACCATAAATGAAGTCAGGAAGAAATCAGAATTGAAACTAATATAGTAGATAATTATTTAATAATAACTTATAATTTTATAATCCCTTAAAATTTGTGGAGTACTTTGTATATGTTATCTAATATTTCATGATAATTCTGTGAATTAAGTATAAGTATTATTGTCCTCATTTTACAAATAAAGAAATAGGCTAACAGCAGTTAAAAGACATGTTCAGGCTCACAGAGCTAGTAAGTGACAGAGGCAAGTATGTGAATATAGGCTTTCCTGACTCAAGGCCCAGTACTCTGTCTAACACATATAAAACCCTTATTAGGTTATAGTCAAGTTTATGTCTTAAGATTCCTTGTTAGTTAATTTCCTTGATATTCAAGTAGAAATACTTAAACACAGAGGAATCACTATTGTAATTATGAGATAGTGCAAATTTATATTAGAACTAATGAAGGTTTTGAAAAAGATTGATTAAATGCCATTTCTTTTGATTCTGGTTTAGTATCCAGCATATTGTTAATGTTTAATTAGTATAATTGATATTATTAATATTAAATTAAATATTAAATTTTTTAATATTAAACTCAATATTTGTTCTGAATAAGATAAGCAAAATATTTTGTGAAGTTTTTATCCAGTTGAAACCATTGGCCTCAATTGATCACCTTAAACACATATCATACTATTTTTGTTACTTTATGAGGAAGAATGCCTTATAGCACAGTTAAAAGCTTAACAAATATAGACATGACTTGAATTTTATAGCTTTTTAAAAGAAAGAATGAATCAAACCTAATCCATCTTATGTGAGAGCTGCATTTTCATTCCTGAAGGTTCAATATATTTGGGAGACAACTTTTGGTATTAAAGATTGATGTAGTTTTCATCCTTTAAGTTTGGACATAGAAATCTATTTCCTGAAGTCTAGTTGTTTTTTTTATTGTGACCCTGGGCAACTTACTTAACCTATTTTTGCCTCAGTTTCCTCATCTATAAAATGAGGGTAATAATAGCACATACCTCCCAGGTTTGTTGTGAAGATCAAATGAGATAATATATGTAAGGTACCGTGCCTGGCATAGAGGTGGCTCCATATAAATGTTGTTGTTGTTGCTGCTGCTGCTGCTGCTGTTACTGCTGCTGTTTTTGTTGTCATTATTATTATATAAATGTTGAAGGATTCCCTGCCTGTGTATTAAATGTTAGTATTCTGGAAATTTTATATAAGGTAACTTCTACTTTCTCAAAAGCAGCTAACCATTGGGCTACTAGGTCACCATGCTCCTGATTTCCTCTGACCCACACAGAATGGAGGACATCACCAATCCTCATTTGTTTTGTCACCTTGGGATTTTTTCTGATATTCTTGTTGAAAGTAATCCAAACCTTATTTCATAGTACTTCTTATTACATCTATTAAAGTAAAACACAATTTAAAAAAATAATGATGATTGAGCTATCAATTTTTACTAAATAAAAAGTATTAGTATTATTCAGGTTGATTATGTTTTCTTATAGTTGATGTTTCTTTGAGGATGACAGTGTTTTAAAGTGACTGTCTTAAATAAAATTAAAGGGAATAGTCTGGGGGAAATTGAAAACAGTTGTCCTGAAAACAGTTGGCATTTGAGTGAATAATTCCATTAAAATATCACGGAAACAAAATAGATGGTGATTCAAGTAGCTTCTATGGGCATTAATTTCATAAAATGAACATTTTGATGCGAGTACATGTGGATTCATGAGATCCTTAGGCAGATCTTCACTGTCTGTTGAGTTTATTTAAAGATTTTTTTTTCTGGTCACCTTTGAACTTCGATGATTTCTCCAGATGTACAGAAATGAATAATGTAAAAATCTTGCTTCTTCAGCAGAACAGAATCCAGCTGGCTGGGAACTAGATCTGCAAGTCATTGGTTACAGCTGTGTTTCAATTTATGTGATGGTTGAAAAAATAAATTACTAGATTAGATGGCTGGAAAGAGGATTCTTTGTTTAGCCCCTGTGTGGGGACTGAAAGTGTTTATGGGGCTGTTTTCTATAAAGTCTTTGCAAAATAAGCTGGACAAATAGACTTATTCAACACTCCTAAGAAATTTTGCACATTCAGCTTTCTTTACTGAAGAAAATGTGGTTTTGTGTAATATTGTAAGCCAACAAATGTTGTTAATGTCTCTGGCCTTTAGGAATAGCGATGATATTTCTGCTTTATTTGACATTGCATTTTATTATTAGAAAGCATTTTTCTTTTGTTTAAGAATTTAAGACACAAATGGATATAGATTTTTCTTTCGGCTCACATTTTTATAATAGAGAATCCCTGGATTTGCTACATTTTATCTTTGATTCCAAATAAAAATTAAATGAATTTTGAAGCTGAACACAGAAATGAAATGAATTACCAAAAGCACAAGCTATTTATGTTGTAAATGAAGATTACAGGGAAAACGCAACAGGCAAATAGTATTCAACTTTTCAAATATATAGTTTCTTCAGGAGTATTTTCTTGCAATTATATTTAATGACAGTTTAGAGGGTTTTTTTTACAAAATTATAAAATTGTCATGAAGTGTGTGAATTTCAGTTACATTATATCCTTGAAAGCATTTTTAAAATATATGTGTAGATAAATATGGAAAGCAATAAGCCAAATTATATGAAATTGTCATTATTCTATCAACTTCTGTGTTCTCAAAACAATGTTAACCTGTATTGCTTTCTTTAAAGAGAATTGTAAAATTCTATAAATCAGCAAAATACTTGAATATTATGGAGTTTTAAAATGAAGCAAAATGCACTGCTCAAATTCCATCATAAACATTCTTCCCCAGTCCAAAAAATAGTCACCTAAATTATGATTGCTTTACTAAGAAAGCAGTTACTTCTTTAACTTCTCCCTTATTTTGAGAAACATGCTAAAGAACCATGGTGATAAAGAATAAAAACACAGAAAGTATCAAAAGTTCACAAAGATGTGATTGATCAGTCTGGAACTGGCAGACTCTTTTGCTGTTAGGCTGTTTCCGTGATCAGTGAATGTATACCCTGTGACCCTTGAAAAAATCAATATAATTGATGGGAAAGAATGGGAACAAAGCACAAGAATGCAGAGAGGTTTAACCTTCAAGGTCCCAAAAGTTTTCCATAATAATTTTTATACTTATCTTACTCTATTTTGTCCATTACTCTCTTCTAAGTAATTTTGACTTCTTTAAATCATTTTGTAAACATTCTTGGCAAAGTTCTGGAATGTGACATGATAAGAGAATCTTTGCAATAAAATAGTTTCCTTTGAAGAGCTGAATGCTTCAGAATCTCTAAATTTGCATGAAATTAAATCAAATTTAAACCTAAATTTCAGTCAAGATGGTAATAATTGATAATTCTCTTAAATATTTTCTTGGCAGATTCTTTGCAAATAAATACAAATTGCAGGAGGGTGTGAATATACACCTAGTTATATAAAATAATTTGCTAACTTTCATATACAATCAATAGATGATGCATATCAATGGAATAAAACTATAATTTGTTTTTCTAGGCAATGATGACACTTATTGGTACATGCAAACATGAGGTATTTACTTTCAAAGCTGGAATATAATTTCAGATTAATGAAAAATTTGATTATTCATAATAATAATTAAAAATTAATCAGAATAAAGATGAATAAATCAGTATAGAAGTAATCCTCTAATAAAGAATTGTTTTATTTTGCCCCAACAAATTATGAGCTTTTTGAAAGCTGAAAGTTAATATAAAATGTATAGTATTTGTTAAATAATCTTATCAATGATCCAAGTGATTCTCCAAGTCTTACTTTTATGCCAGTGTTCTAAGAAAAGTTTTTTAAATTGATGAATTTCATTACAAGGGTGTTAAAAAAATGAAATTTAAAATACAAACTTGCTACCCACTGAAGGAGTCTTACATTGTTATTTCATATCATTTGTTCAAATTTCACAAATACCTATTAAGGAGAATTGTGTATCAATTCCTGAATTTTATGGAGTAAAGAAATCCCTGACTTAATATAAATTCCACTTTTCAATGTGTATGCATTCATGGGGTGTTTGATTTTAGAAGGAAGGAAGGAAGGAAGGAAGGAAGGAAGGAAGGAAGGAAGGAAGGAAGGAAGGAAGGAGGGAGGGAAGGAAGGAAGGAAGGAAGGAAGGAAGGAAGGAAGGAAGGAAGGAAGGAAGGAAGGAAGGAAGGAAGGAGGGAAGGAAGGAAGGAAGGAAGGAAGGAAGGAAGGAAGGAAGGAAGGAAGGGAGGAAGGAAGGAAGGAAGGAAGGAAGGAAGGAAGGAAGGAAGGAGGGAAGGAAGGA
>NW_027187374.1:5178053-5219731 GCF_028583685.1 Petaurus breviceps papuanus | reverse complement strand
GGGAGGGGGGAAAGGAGAAAAGGATAATTTTAAATGGCCTGACAAGATTATGACCTCCTAATTCCAAGGAATATATTTATTACTTCACAAAACTTGAAATAGTTTAAAAATTAAAAAAAAGGATATGATACAAGGTTAGGCATAGCAAAATTCAGCACTCCTTTCCCACTGCACAACACTTCTTCATCCTACCAACCAGAAGCACTGTCCCCTTGTGACTAAGAATAAAAAGAATCTTTTCTTGTTTTGTTTTGTTTCCTCTTTCCCACTGATAATTCCATCGGTTATAATCCTTCTTTACAACTTGACTAATGTTTAATGTGAAGGTATTTGTAGATCCTATATTTGATTGCATGCCTTCATGGGGGAGAGGGAGTGGGGAGTAGGAAAGGAAAGGGGAGAAAATTTGAAACCCAAGGATTGTGGAACTGAATGTTGCAAACTAAAAGTAAATAAACAAATTAATTTTTTAAAAAAGAATCTGCAGAGGGAATTGTCAGGCACATGCAAAAAAAAAAAAATAAGAAGAATCAATTTCAGCACAAGAGGAGTCAGAAAGACCTGATTTTAAGTTCTGGTTTGAAAATTTGAGCTGTATGACTGACCATGGCAAAGCCACTTAACCTTCCAGGAAACTGACCATAAAGGTGGAGACAAGCTACCTATCTATCTGCACCAGAGGATGGTCTTTCATTGAAAGATGCTCCTCATACTTATTAAGTTGTGTATGTGCAAAGCAAAAACAAACCAAAACCCCCCACAGAAAAACCCCAAAGACTATCACGGATAGGGAACCTGCAACCTTGAGGCCACATGTGGCCTTCTAGTTCTTTGGGTGCAGCCTTTTGACTGAGCCCAAGTTTTACAGAACAAATTCTTTTATTAAGAGGATTCAGTAAAAGGGATGCCCTTGAGAATCTAGAGGGCCACATGTGGCCTTGAGGTTGAAGGTTCCCCACCCCTAGACTGGATATATGTGTGGTTGTTGTGGGGGGATGGTTGAGAAATTACCCATAGTATAGGCCAATAGGATTAAATGAAACTGAACAAATTAGAAGAAATATCACTGGGATTTAGAATTGGAAACCTGGCCTTCAAACCTACACACACCCTACTAATTTTGTGACCTTGAGAAAACCCCTTAACATTTCTAAGGATAAATTTCTGCATTCAAAAAAGTGTTGATATTAAACTTATCCATTCTAGCACTCCCATTTAAAAGATAAGGCACCTGAGGTCCTGGTAAGTTAAATAAACTGGCCAAGAGCACAGGTAATAAGCATCAGAGTAACTATCTGAACCCTCTTACTCTGGACCCTATACTTCTTATTCTTGTTTTGGAGGTCAAATGAAATAATATATTTTTTGAAATCACAGATTTAATTAAAGTTAGAGCTAGGACTAGAAATTAAGTCTCCAAACTCCCCATTTAGTAATTTTTATTACATTGTCATCTTCAAATTTCATAGGTATATTAAAGAAGATAAAAATCATAAAATTTAAGCTGAATTTTAAAGTTATTTCCATTTTTCACTAACCAGCATAGCTACAGGAAAATTGTTATTTTTAATAGTCTGTCAGAATGGACAAATGCCTTCAGAATCAGAATTTATATTCATCCAAATAATATGTATCAGAAGTCATTGAATACTGTCCTCTTTGTAAAAACTCAAATATTGGTTTCCCTCCCAAAGAATAGTTCTCTTCTTACCTTTTGTTAGAAAACATGTTACTACAAAGAATATAATTGTAATTATAATTTCATAAATTATTAAATTGATCTGGAAACTTTCAAACTGTGTAATCTATTTTTTCATAATTATCTATTATTTATATTTTATTTATAAATAATCATAAGATCTGTTATATATTTATGTATTACATTATAGCAATATAAATGTATAAAAATAATAAAAGTTGGAATAAATTTAATCTATTTTCTATTTTTAAACTGTATGTAATCTATTTTTCTATGTTTAAACACTTTTGATGACTGACATCTTTTGATATCTGACATTTTCTTATAAGTTTACATCATCTCTCTCTTGCTTTCTCTTCCTTGAAAGGAAACGTTTTAGCAGCATATTTGTTTATATTTATGGGGTACAGACAAGATGAACTATAAAATCTTTCATTGACATCTGCTTAAGATATATTTCTATGTATTTGGAAGTATGGAAGAATGTTAATTTCCAGATTTGTTTTTAAACTGTTTGTAAATTACTTATTAATAAATATTTTTCATGAGACTCTTTAGTACAAATCACAGGAGAAGGCAATGGAAAAGAACAATGCTTGAACCTTCCCAAATCACTAGAAAGCAATCTAAAATTTGGGGCTATGGGATTTACTGACAATATTTCAGCTGATTTTCTGGAGACGGCAACTGTTGAACTGGGGAAAGAATTCAAAGCTATGGATGCACCCCAAACTGTGTAATTATATTAAGTCTAGGCAGCTTAACTGAATCACCAATCTAAAGGAGAGATGATTTGACTTAAGTCCTCAATCAGTTTGAAAGTCTCAGAGGGGCTTTGGGTCATTCGATGAACACAGGAAATATCTTGTGATAGGGTTGAAAGAATTAGACGCACCTAAATATCGGGTCTAAATATTCATTCCATCAGCAGGACAGTTGAGTGGTGAAGGTTTTTTGAGAGGGAATTGCTTTTGTGTTGTAGGCAGGAGTAGGAGAAACCTTTCTTCCTTCCTCCCCCCTTTTCCTTCTCCCTCAGTTGACCAGGTGAAGATAATTTGAACTTCAGAAGATTGCAAGAGTCGAATTTCCCACAGGCTTTGGTAGCAGTATTGCTACCAATACTTGAGGTAACTTGAGGTAGCAGTTATTGATAGCAGTGTTTGTATCAGGAGCTGTGTTACATACCAAGGACAAAATAGACACACCAAGAAAAGGAAGCTTCAGGACTCTTCAAGGGAACCTCTTCAAGGTTTCCTTGGAAACCAACAGAGAACAAGGAAACTTCATGAAGGGAGAAAAATGCTTCCAGCAATCAAGTCAGTTTTTCCCTCCCCCACATTCATTTTGTGTCATAATAATCAGCAATCGAGAGTTGAGTTATCCCATTTGCCGCATGGGTTTCTGACAGTAATGCCTTATTACCATTTTACTATAAGTTAAAGGCCACTCTCTGCAGAGACTTTACACAAGGGGAGAGTATGCCCACAGCATTGGGGAATTTCTGTAATAATTGGCCTTCTATCCCAATTGGTAGATAATCACTTGGGAGCACATTGGTGGAAGCCCATGAACAACAGTATTAGAAACTCAGGCATGTGAGAGTTACCACCTACAACACTGAGTAATAGAAGTTAACTTTCTTTTGGAAAAAGAACCCACCAATTTGAGTGGGAGTTAGAGAAGTCACCAGAAGGAATAATGTTATACTGGGGACATAGATGATAAATTCATCCTATTTTCATACAAAACAAACCCGAGAAATGTAGCTATCACACTGGATGACAGAGTCATAATCCAAAGGGAATATCAGCAGGCTCAAGTCTTGGGTTCAATATAATGCAATGAAATTCAATAAGGATTAATGTAAAATCTGATATTTGAGCACAATAAATCAACTTTACAAGAAAAAGATGGGAGAGTCTTAGATAGACAATTGATGATTTGGAGAAAAAAAAAAGAAACAACTGAAAGGTTTAGTGGACTGTAAGCTAATAGGAGTCAGTAAGTGATGTGGAAGCCTAAAAAGCCAATGACATTTTGGGCTTTTCAAAAAAGGCCATAACTGGGGCAGCTAGGTGGCACAGTGAATACAGCACCTGCCAGAGTCAAGGGGACCTGAGTTGAAATCCAGACTCAGACATATAACACTCACAAGCTGTGTGACCTTGGGCAAATCACTTAATCCTAATTGCCCTGCCTTCCCTCCTCCAAAAAGACAAAAAGGTGGGGAGGGGCATAATTTCAGGAGTGAGAGGTAACAGTCCTATCAAACTCTGCCTTTACCATACATCATATGGGGTATAGTGTTCAGTTCTGGACATTGTTATTTAAAGAGAACATTGTTAAACTGGAGAGTGTGCAGAGGAGAGAAACTAGGATGGTGAAAAGCTTTGAGCTCAGGTCATATTAGGATCAATTGATGCAAATGAGGATTTTTATCCAGAAAAGAGAAAACTCAAGGGAAATAGGATAGCTGTCTTCAAATATTTGAAGGGCTGTCATGTGAAACAGGACTCATTCTGTTTTGCCCCAGAGGGCAGAACCAGCAGCATCCTTGGGTGGAAGATGCAAAGAGACAATTTTAAGCCTAATGTCTGGGAAAATTACTTAACAATTAGTGCTGTCTGAAAGTAGAATGGACTTTCTTGAAAGGTAGTAGCTTTTTTCTTCTTGGGGGTCTTCAAGCAGAGACAATATGAGTGTTTGTCATATAGGTTTTAGTCACAACTGTGACTTCTTTTCATGTAAGAGGTCACTTCCAATTCTCAAATTCTGGGATTCTGTAACAATATGCCTTTTGTGATGGAAGGCTTCATTCCAGACTTTCCTACATTCATATTATTTTTCTTTCTTTGTCTTTGTTTCTGATAGTCTACCTCAAATAACTTTGTTAGTATGTTATACCTTTGCTTCAAGTGTTGGCCATTAAGCAAATGGGTGTCTATTGATTAATCACTAAAAGGATGGATATTTAAGTTATTTATTTTTGTTAGGGTCATGCTTTCTGAATCCGAATTAAAAATAAGCAAGACATTCACATACATGTGTGTGTGTGTGTCAAATCTTGGCCTTCTCTAGTATGGGGTTGAAAGGGACAAAAGGAGATAGCTCAGAACTCAAATGTAGCAAAAAAATAAATAAATATTTTTAAAATGCAAAAAATAAATAAATAAACCAGGTAAGTTGATGCTGATGACTGAGCCTCCTACACACTTATCAGAAGATATCTGGGCTAAATATTGAATCATCTTCTAGTCTATATGTAAAAAGTTGAAAAGAAAAATACAGGTAATTTTTATCCCCCCCCCCAATTCATTCTATGTCATATACTAATTCTATTAAGACATATTATAACAGAAAATTCCAAAGATAGTAAGCCTTACACATAAATAGCTTGGTTTCACAATCTTGCTTATGAGTATACTTCCTAGTTTTTGAAGTATGGTTCACAATTACTCCACCTAACATCTATGATATATATATATATGTGTGTGTGTGTGTGTGTATATGTGTATATGTATATATATGATGTATGTATGTGTATGTGTTTATATGATATGATGTATGTATGTGTGTTATGTATAATTATATATATGTATATGTATATATATATATATATATATATTCATTCTCCTATTGTTTCCAAGTTTGGTCACTTAGGTAATTCTCCATGAGATCATTGTACACTAGCTTCTTATTCTTGCTGCTTCTGCTTTAGTGTCTTATCTCCCTTTATTTATCATGATTCTTTTTTAAAATAAAAAAGGAAGGGGAGGGGGATGAATACTGATACAACCTATTGCCGCTAATATAATATATAATGTATTAACCTATGAAAGATCATAAGATTCTCACTATGGTTTTATGCTACTGATACTAACATAGGCCTTTAAATAAAAGAAATGTTATTTGATAATGACTTTAAAAGGTATGACTCTAGTGTACAAGAGAGCTACTCCATAGGAACAATTGAGAATACCTCAAAGTGAACAGAGCCTTTCAAATTTTTATTAAGGCTTTATTTTATACTTTTGAGTATAAAATGTCATAATCATTATTCCAGCTTTAAATGAATTAAGTTTCTGGATTATCCTTACTATTCAAAAGACCTGCATATTTTTCAAATTATGTTGTGTGAGTTATGTAAAAGCATTTAGATTGAGTTAAAAATGGTTTTTTTGGTGATCTTTCTAGACCTTAAGAAAAAGAATTTCAGAAAAATGCCTTTTCAACAAAACATTTCAGTTTGCCTTAAAAAAGGGAGCTTTTTATTTTCTGGTCAATGATAACAGTTTTCTTGCACTAGTACAAATAAAACACATGCAAAAAAATTATGAGTTGTAATAAGAATTTAAATCTGAAGTGTAGCCCAAACAAAGCAGGCTTTATTTTATTTGCATACTGATAAATTTCAAAATTGGTTTATATTTGCAGTCTATGGCTCCTATGTAGCTAAAAAGAAGAAACTGGATTATCTCAAAGAAGTGCATACCTTCTTCTCCAATTTAATTTTTATTTCATCCACCCAGAAATTTTCATGGGAGGGGAGAGGGAAAGGGAAGGGAATAAGCATTTATACAGTATTTACTATGTGTAACTCATTGTGCTAAGCACTTTACAAATATTATCTCACTTGATTCTCGCAACAACAGTGCAAGGTAAGTGCTTTATTTATCCACATTTCACAGCTGGGTAAACTGAGGCAAGCAGAGATTAAGTGACTTGCCAGGGGTCACAAGCTCTAAGTGTCTGAGGCCAAATTTGAACTCAGATCTTCCTGACTCCAAGCCCAATACTCTATCCATTGCACCACCTAGATGCCCATGCAGCTGAAGTCTTTTATTCGTTCTTATTTTATATAAACAATTATCTAATAATAGGTTAAAAAAATGGGTCTAAGTAGGTCATGCTGGCAATATATATTACTAGTATCAACAACATGTAAAGCATCATTAAAAGGTAAGTCGAATATTGTTGCTACTTTCATGTCATTGTTCATCTGTGTCTGACACTCTGTGACTCCATTTGGAATTTTCTTGGCAAAGATGCTGGAGTAGTTTGCCATTTTCTTCTCCAGCTCATTTTACAGATGAGGAAACTGGGGCTAACAGGGTTAAGTGACTTGCCCAGGGTCACATAGCTAATAAGTGTCCAAGGCCAGATTTGAACTGAGGAAAATAAGTCCTTTTGACTCTAGGCCTGGCACTATATTAGTTGCCTTTGTTGCTATACCAGACTGAATAAGTATGAATTCTCATTTATGGGTACATCAGAATTTATGATTAGAGAACTACAATAAAGAAAGACCTTAAGCTCAGCTCTATGACAGTGGTAATCGAGCTGATTGATTATAATATCTAGTTTCAGACTATTGATTTAATCTAGTATTCACTCCCTTTGGCCCCAAAGGTTATTCCAGCAGATGCCTAGGTACTTGAACTTCACTACTTCTAGCTCTCTGGATATAAATTTGCAAATTGTACAATTAAAAATTTTTTTTTCCATTTCTCATCATGCTTTCTTCAAATGATTCAAGGCCTATTATGTTAACATGTTAAACTACTGAAAAAACAAAATGAGTGTGTCCTGTGTGATTTGTGTGTGACTGTATAATCGATGTATATGAGTGTGTAAGACAGAAGAGGAAGAGAGAGAAGGCAAAGTATAGGAGAAAGAACACAGAACAAAAGATATAGCTAGAGGGGTGGCCAGGTAGCACAGCGAGTAAGAGCACCAGCTCCAGTGTCGGGATGACCTGGGGATCGAGTCCGGGCTCAGACACTTGGCACCCACCCAGAAACACCTGGCCATGTAACCTTGAGCAAGTTACTTAAACCCAATTGCTTAGGGGCGGCCAGGTGGCTCAGCAAGTAAGAGTACAGGCTCCAGTGTCGGGATGACCTGTGGATCAAATCCGGGCTCAGATACTTAGCACCACACCCAGAAATAACTGGCCATGTAACCTTGAGCAAGTTACTTAACCCCAATTGCTTTAAAAAAAAAAAAAAGATATAGCTAGAATTTACATCTGTTTTTTGTGATGATCAGAATTTTGATGAGTGGGCTTAGGGAGACAGTTCACCAAACTAGCTATCAGTTTGGAGTTTGCTATAAATATATATTCTAAGCATATGTTAATATTAATATAATATACATTTTCCCTAGTCTAATAGTGATACTGAGGTAATAACATTAATTTAGCCAGAGTATTGTGAGGACCTGTATGGGAAAATTATACATATAATATTCCATATGTATGTTGTATATGTGTGTGTATACACATACATAGGCAGCAACTCTGAAGCAACAACAAAAAGGGATGGGTCTGAGCAAAAGGCAATTAAGAGACCAGTCTAGTGTAGAGATGGCAGTAAGAAGCTGGTATTGATCATAATCTGTGAGTATTTAATCCATGATGTCAATATTTTTAAAATACCTTGTTAAATACTAAACAATATGGCTTGATCCTACATTATTTTCAGTTTCTCATATCAAATTTCTCTATTTTTTGTTATTGTTTAATGCTTGATATCTCTTACCTAATGGTCTCCCTTTCTATTTTCCCTTTCCCTTTCTTCTTTTTCTTTCTTCTCTACCATCACTTTCTGACTTTTCCTTTCTGCCTCACCATCTCCATCAGCAATTAGACTTGGTTATATTTTCCTAAAATGGTAGCAGTAGATAGAGTGCCAAGGCTGGAGCTGGGAGTTCAAACTTGGCCTTGTTTATTAGCTATATGACCCTGGACAAGTCACTTAACCCTATTTGCCTCAGTTTCCTCATTTATAAAATTAGCTGAAGAAGGAAATGATAAATCACTCCAGTATCTTTGCCTAGAAAACCCCGAATAGAATCAGAGTCTAACATGTCTGAAAAGACTGAACAACAAACATTTCCTAATATTGTCAACTTTTTTTACTCTTTCGAATTACGGAATTGAAGAAGCTGCTTTTGCATATGAATATTCTATTAGTGATGCTTCTTTCACTTTATGCAGCTTTGGTCATATTTTCCTTGGAAATTCTGCAAATGGATGCCCTTCACGTTTGCTGCCATAATTATATTGCCAAACACCTACCTTAGTTGGCACTGCAGTGCTGCACTGCATCCTGGGATCTATTTGGGTAAGTTAAAATTTCTTCCCCACCATACAGTTTTAGAATTGGCTTAAGGACTGCATCCTTTTCTTCCCTTTGTACAGTAAGAAAAAGAAATACTGCAGATTACTGTGGCTAGGTTTCTATAAAAAAAATAATTTCAAAATATTGCTCATATGGGAAGGAAAGGTAGCCAGTTTACCATACTGTTATTAAAAGAAATCTGAAGAACAAAGGAACAGGGTGAAGGCAATAAACTGTCTTTTTTTGCTCCTGCTTTTTAGTTAGATATTTTGTTTCCTTTTGTATGTGTATGTATTCTATCTATAAATATATAAAGAGTAAATAAACATAGATTTGTATACACAGTATAATATTTATACGGTGTATATTTTTCTTTGTATCAGAAAAATACATATATAAATAGATAAGAATGTTACTAAAAGACTTTAAATATTTGTTAAAAGACATTTTACAAATTAAAAGACAACATTCTATTTGTTATTAAAAGGCTTGCAATATCCTTATACTTGATTTTAATACAAAGATTTAACATTACAACATAGTCGAAATTACATTATAATGATTTAGGTCCAGGCAGATCCTATAATTCTTATTTAAATAATAGTATTAGGTGATATTATTTAGCAAGGGAGTGCTTGATCTTTATTTATCTTATTCTTTCCACTCGATTTTCTAAGGTGTTTTGAAACTGTAGTCAGAAGCAGACTTTATGTTTCTATTTATTCGCGGAAGAAAGGAGGAAGAAGGCAACGAATAAAGTCAAGACTGTTAAAGAATTTCTGGCATTATTTTTCTCTCTATCACTTGTGAATTTGGGGATGTCTGTTTTTCTGGAGCAGTAAAAATTGAGGATGAAAGTCTTTGTCAGACCCCGTTTTTCACAATTCCATTTGGAGATTTCTTATTGATTGGGGTGGGGGGAGAGAAAGGGGTGGGAATTCGAGTGTGAGGTGAGGGGAGGATCGACTGATTACTGGCTTACTGAAACACAAGACATTTTTTCCGGAAAGAGGTCAAACAACCGAGACACAGCAACAGAGGAAGTAAAAAGGTGGTAAAGGGGGAACAGACACTTTGGGGGAAAA
The DNA here is from genome assembly GCF_028583685.1 of Petaurus breviceps papuanus. Taxonomy (NCBI): domain Eukaryota; kingdom Metazoa; phylum Chordata; class Mammalia; order Diprotodontia; family Petauridae; genus Petaurus; species Petaurus breviceps. The sequence continues at coordinate 5,209,826 of NW_027187374.1, read as the reverse complement.
TGAAGACATTTATGAAAGTCTTGAAGCTTTATTATTTTTTTTTCTTTCTCTTTTTGTCTTCTAACATCTGAACTGCAAGGGCTAGGATGAGAGAATCATACAATTGCTGCAGTCCAGCAGGTCTTAGTGAGAGCGAATGCTAGAGTTAGTTAATGATGAGTGCAGTGAAAATAGCAGCTGATAACCACTCCCTACAAATATTACTGCTGTACTGTGTGTGCGTGTGTGTGTCCAAACGCGCGCGTGCGCGAGCACGCGCCTGCTCATGCGTGTGTCTGTGTCTGTCTGTGGGAGTGTGTTTGTGTGTGCGCGTGTGCGCGTGAAGGGTAGAAAGCCAGTCAGTCAGTGAGAAGCAAAGGTACGTTTGAGAGCAACTAAAATCTGACTGATTTCCATCTTTGACGCGTCAGATATATTCCCTAAGGAGTATGGGTCTCTGCGATGGGGGTGGTATAATTATGTTAATGTCATATTTATGGAGGGGAGAGATTTTTCATACTAATTATTGGTTGGAAAGCTATAGTCAAAATTGTAAAAAACCATATTCACTTTTAAGAAAAAGCATGGACTGGAACCTAAGGTCTATTTTTTATTTTATTTTAGTAGAACTGCTTTTTAACTATCTGTTATTTTAAGGCATATCTTACTTAATAGTGAAAATCAACGATAAAAAAGAAATAGAACGTTTCATTATATCATGCACCACGATATTTAAAGTCTTCCAAGACATATTGAAAGCTGAAATAACAGTCTGGAGGGGGGAGGGCCAGCAGGAAAGGGGTGTGGTAGTGGGGTGAAGGAGTAGCAAATATTTTCTACAACATAGCTTTGCTTACAGCTTACCTGGAAATGGATAATTCACCTGTTCTTCAGACAGGCATTCTAATTCTTTCCTTTTTCCCCTCCTCTCCTTTTCCTTTTTAAGCTCAACCGCTTCTGAAGAACCAGATTCTACTTCAGTGGCCAGGACTTTTATGGCTGCTCTGATTGTTTTACTCTGGGTTCTGTGGTACTACATCGGGGGTCATTCCTAAAGTAGAAATTCTGTTCTCCACCCCACAAACAAGACAAAGAATTAGAGAAAATTCAATACGAATATTCGAGATTGTGATTGTGTGCTACTAAAAGTATTGAGCTTGATAATGAAATTATTTAGGAAAATGACCATTTTTCTTTTGTATCACCAGCATTTAAAATTAAATGTTTATTTAGTTGACATTGCTCAAAAGATCTCAAATAGAAGGTGTATGAAAGATTTACTGTCTAAATGTAAGCTACTTTAGATTCAAAGAGAAAAATCACTTTGCATAAGTACTAAATCTAAATATGCAGCACATGAAAAGTTTTTTTTGTTAGTTTTGTCTTTTGAAAACTGTCAAAAGGTATCTTTAAATTGAATTTGAGGTATTGTGTGTCTTGGGACCCACCTAAACAGTAATACTTTATAAAGGTATAATGCAATACAAAATTTTAGTTGGAATCATGTAAACAGGCATTTAATCTTTATTGCATTAGAGGACTTACTCTTGTACAAATGTTTGTTTGTTTTAAACAGCTTTATAACACATTTCAGAATTATTTGAATCTGATGGAATGACTTTTTCTTAATATTTAGAGTGTGTATTGTTTCTTTTGTTCTTAATTATTCGAAGGTCTGAAAAACAGTTGCAAGAATACTCAGTTCAATTCATTTTATGTACCCATATACCTTTCAATTTCTGTATTGTTATTTTTGTATTTTTTAAAGATTTAACACAAATGTGATTTCCACAATATCCATATATAGAAGAAAGAATTCTACTGCATCAAATAAGACTTTTCCTAGTCCCTGAGACCCTAACTTGTGAGTTTTTTTTAGCAACAATCACAGGTCAGGCTCTTGGGACCTAGGCGGAGGGGAACCAGCAGCTTTGGACTATATTGATTGCTTGCCTGCAGTACACCAACAGAACAAAAGAACATATTATCGTATGAGGGAAAAGAACATATCTTTTGCTTATAGTTATCTTTTCATAATCTACTAAAAGAATAGTGCACTTTGAAGTTACTACATAATTGTCAGAGTATATGTATGCTTTAAATTGTAGAATTTCATTTTTTCAAATTATCATGTAAAGCCCATGTAAAGAGTAAAATACCAAGAAGGAGTGCTTTATTCTTTTTTACTTTTATTCTAAGCAATTTTAGAATGACCTACTAAATTAAAATTAAGTCACTGGCTTCCATATTCATAATTTCAGAATATACATGGAGCTCTGTGATATATATGTATGAATATATATGTGTGTGTATATATATATACATATATATATATATATAAACAGAGGGAGAGAGAGGAAGAGGGAGAGACAGAAACTATATGTTTCTATCAAATTTATCCAGATATATATATGTATGTATATATATATATTTATAACCATAAAGGACCTAGAAGTAATTTTACAGTCTTCTCTACAAATCATCTCTTTCTTATATGCATTTAAGAAGAAAACTTTCCTTTTCCTTTAGAAAGCATGCTCGTTATCACACTTTCCCTTAATTTCATATCAAAATAGAAAACAAGTGGTTTGAGTAGATTCACTAATTTATAATGATCCAAGAGTAAAAACTGAAATGCATATTTCAAATGCCTATCATTTTATTTTCTGTTTTTCATTGTGTTGGTATCAAAGCCATCCATGATAGAATGTAAAATTTTATCTGAAGTTTATCTTAAACTTCACTAGTTTTCCCTTTGAACTTTTTTTCAGTCATTAACTGTAGAAATTACTTTTCTAAAATACCTAATATTTTCCTTTTCTGAAATGAATATTTTGGTGCTCATAAAAGTTAAATTCCAAAACTCCTGTGTAATGTCTGATATTTGATTGTTTTTCCTAAAAAATATTTCTATAACAAGTGCTATTTTTAAAAAAATGTTTCAGGGTACCATAATAATATATTTCAAAATCAAACTTTGCAATTGAAATTTAGAACTTTTGAAACTGAAGAAACTATATAAATTTATCTTTTGTCAGTTTGCCTTTTCTGGGTAGAAAAAGCTAAATGTGTTTACTGTATTGCCAAAGGTGCTCTGCCTATCTCTCTTGAAAAATCAAAGTTTATATTATACAAAATTTGTTAGCACTACATAGCTTAAAGTAAATTATTTCAGAACTTCCATATATATCATTGTAAAATTATATTTCATACAAATATAAAATTTTATTTTTCACAACACATATAACATCTCCACAATTTATACATTCTGTTTACACTTTACTTAACATTTCACTGATTAAAAGATTTTTTTGCATGTAGGTCAATCTCTATTGACCCAAGTTCTTTAAAGTTACATTTTAAAAGTACACCCCCAATATAAAGCAAAACAAATATATGGTCACCATTGTTTTACTTTGTAACTCTTTAACTTCATTCTGAAAGTAATTGAATATACCAATAAAGTTCAAGACCTTATAGTTTAAAATAATACATTTTCATAGAATACTATCCTATGTACACACACACACACACACACACACACACACACAAATATTTCCATGGTGGACACAACCCGTAAAGATAACATTGTCGACATTTATATGTATAGGTGAGTGTGTATTTACATGTGTAGGTTTGTAAGTCTAAGTAATGAATGGATAGACCATGTGACTAAGATCTTCACCCTAGCAATTTCCAAGGTAATATAAATCATGAATTTTAGGGGACAGAATGGCACTAAGTGATGAATTTGAGCTATATGTCAATTTTAAGTCATTACCTAATGATCAAGATACCAAAACCAAATTTTGAATAGAATCCTTTTTTCCTGGTTTCTTTTTTTCAGTAAACATATACATATAAATATATAAAAACACTAGCATTTCTCAAATATTAATATTTCTCAGCACTATCATACAAACAAGCATTCCATAACATACTCTGTACATTCCGTGTAAGTGTGTGAATCTTCTCTTTATTAGATGGTCAGAGTAAGCAGAGGCTTTCTGTGTTTACCTAATGTTTACATACATGTAGACGCATTTCAGGAAATGTATGGGTTCATCTATACAGACTCCTATACATAATATTAATGTAACTTTTGGGTATTTGTAGCCTAGATGTTGCCGTATGGTATGTTCTAGGTACTATTCAATGTAAGTTGGTCTTAGGAAGACCATGTTATACATTTGAAGGGAAAAAAAACCCCTCCAGTCACAAAGAGGAATAAAATGATGTGTGGTGCATACAAAAAAAGGAGTGATATTAACAATTTGATGAATTCCTAGTTGGTAGACCAGACTGAGCCAGACGCATATATTAAGTGCTGTCTGCTGCCGATGTAAGCTTGTTCAATGCAGTGGAAATGAAGGATCACCTTGTCTCTGGCACTAGCTTATTTGTACATTTTATTTTAAAATGGAAAAATCACATAAATATTTAATTTCTGCACCATTTCTCTTTTCTCTGACATATTATTTATGAATTGACTGTCAAATTAAAGGGTTTTTTTAAAATGTCACTCCACAAAATATTAATCAAAATGTAATGAAGAACTACTCTTTTGTCTGTTTGGAAGATTGTGTTATTATATTATATTTTTATTGTGTTACAGTCATGCAATTTCACATTTAATTTATGCACACAAAAAACATCAGTTTTCCTGACTGACATTCTTCAAGACCTTTTTAAGTTTATACATATAAGCTACATTTGAATTTGTGCCAAATTAAAATGTGATTTTTGTTCATGTCAGGGTTCATTAGGTAAGTATCTTTTAATAATATTGAAAGCCCTTGACACTGTAGTTTAATAACAATGAAGTTGCAGCAGAAGTGTTACGTTAATCTTTTTAAACTATATGGGCATTAGCATACATAAATAATGCCTTTAAGAACCTTGTATATGTTAAAGAAATATTGTTGAGTCAATTACCATTGAAGTTAGTAAAATGATATTCCATCTTAAAATCAGTATATTCTACAATCTTCTGCAATCAGTATCTTCTAAAATCACTACCTTCTACAGTGTCAAATGAAAGTAGTACCTGTGTATACTTGTAGACATATTGTAAAACATGTAAATGAGCTTACCAAGCTGTCACATATTTTGGACAAGGATTGGAAAACATGTTACTGGGTAGTTCACAACTTTTATCATCATTTAAAAGACAGTGCAATGTCAATTTCTGTAAGCAGTAAATGCAGCCATCATCTTAACTTGCTTATATTCTTTAGATCCATTTATGACTTTATAAATAAAGTTACCACCATGTTTTCACCATTTCCTCCAGCAATTCTCTGAAGCATGGAACATCAAAAAATTTTACATACTTTATGAATCTGACCATTTTTAATGATTTTGAAAATATAAAATGTTATTGTACTCATCTAAATACGTATTTTGCAGTCAGAAGTCTAACAATGTATCATCTAAAGAATTTCATTTTCTTGTCAGTTAGTGACCAAAATGTGCTGGGTTCTTACTCATTTTTTTACCCAAAAATGCATTTAAAAGTCCTTAGTAAAAGCAAAGAACAATGAAAGATCTTCATAGTAGGTTAAAGTATGTTTGAATTCATGATGCAATCAACAACTTTAGTTTTCAAGGAATATGAAACTTTCCCATTCATTTACACTATAGATGTAAACTATTTCAGAGGTATTTACACTATTTACAATTTATACTATGAACCCTACAGCAGAGATGTCAGGCCTATTGCCTACAACACTCTCAAGTTCAACTGGAACCAGAACAAAATGTAATTGGATAATATTTAACAAAATAAATGAAATACAATAAAACATATATAATAATTGCATTTTAAATGTAAGTCAATAAGCAACCCCAAGGGATCCTTATGTATAGATTAGTGGTCTCCATTTCTTTTTGAGTTTGACACCACTGCTCTATCAAATTCATTTTGTCAGAAAAAGTACATTAACATCTAATATAATCACTTGCACAGAATGCTTAATTTTTCTTAAGGAACATTGAAAACAGATGGAATTTAGTGACAACTGAGAATTGAGGAGTATGAAATAAGGTAAATCGATAGTAAGGGGGAAAACTTATTTTACCTTTATATGAATTCTTAACCTGTAACTAAAACTTAGAAGGCAGCTAGGTGATGCAGTGAGTAGAGTGCTGGGGCTGGAATCAGACTCATCTTCCTGGGTTCAAATCTGGTCTCAAATACTTACTATCTGTGTGTCCCTTGACAATTCACTTAACCTTGTTCGCCTCAGTTCCTTGTCTGTAAAATGAGGTACAGAAGGAAATGGCAAACCACTCCAGTATCTCTGCCAAGAAAACCCCAAATGAAATCATGAAGAGTTGGACACACCTGAACCACTGAACAAGAATTTAGTATGCTTGTGAAACACTAGTCTATAATACAGACTTTCCAGATTGGTTTCTTTATTCTTCTTAGAAATTAGAAATTAAGTTTTGTCATGAGCTTTAATGGTATGATAATTTAACAGAATCATGGTGTTTGAGCAATGCAAATTACCCAGGAGATAGCATAAAAATATTTGTATATCTTTTTTTTTGTTACATAATAGTTCTACGCCACTCCCCTGTTCATTCCCTCTCATTGAGCCACTAGAGTTAATCCTTACTTTTTTCTTAGTATTTTCAACTTTTCTTTTAGTGTATATGTGTGTATAAAGAGAGAATGTACACACTTTTAGCAGACCATGAGTCAAAATCAATATATTGTATATACCATTCAGTAGGTTTCTCTTGACTTTTTAAAGTATTTCTCTAAAAATAAATCATCAATGAAATATTAGTCACTGGACAATCAATGATGTAAGGAACAACTAAAAGACCACAACATTTGCATTGCATTGGCTAGACAACTGAACAATAAGATGTTTTCGGAGGTTGAAAATGAAATTCCATTCATGTGGTAGGTTTCCTAAGCTTTAGGTAAAAGAAATGTAGCTAAGTTACTATCTTTTTTATAGCATGAAAGCATTTATAAACTTTGGGGAAGTTTCTACATTAGACAGCATTTTCAATAATAGATTACACCACAATACATTTTTTTTCTCTCTTTGGCCCTTTCTACCCAAGATGTAGCCTTTTCAACTACTTCAAAGAAGTGGGGAAAAGTTCTTTATTAATGGCAGAAAGCAAACTGACTACTAAACTTCCTGGCAGTAAAACAGATTAAGAAGTATGACAAAGGACTCCTCTGAAAACACTGAACATAGAGCCATACCTATTAAAATTCAACAGCATGGCTTAGAAGATTGATGTATATTTTGATCTAAAGCTCTCCAGAAAATAAAATATACTTGAATGGAAACCTCTTTGGATGACCATCATGTTTTTAAGGGTCTCCCCATGATGATGAACTTATTATTCATTTTCCTTTTAATTGAAAAAAATGTATATTTGGTTAACTGAATCCTAAAAGAATTGGATTTCACATAAAAAGCAGTTTTATTTGCCTGTCATAAAGCATACTTAAACCAGATTAAAAGACCCACACATAGTACTATAACTTAACAACTAATCAATATGAACATGTAATAATGCTGTCAGTATGTATTTTGTTAAAATAGTAGACAAATTATAATAAAATTTAAAGCTTTTACTGTTAAAAGTAAAGCAACCAGTAAAGATCTCTCTCATGGTCATTTCCAGGTTCTTGTTTTCTTGATTTTAAAATATGAAGTAAATTAATTAATACAAAGCCCTAAAATAATATTTTACAAATAAAAAAAATTACTTAGATAAATATCAGCTTTCTACCATGTAGTTATTATATTCAAAGGAATATCATAGTATCATTTTTATTTTTATATACCCATGGTAGCATATCAAAGATGTATCTATATTTACATAATTTGTTTTAATCAGCTATGACATGTCTTCTTACTCTCCCACCCTAACTTCCTCTGCCCAACAATACAATAAAAATTGAAATCATTGCAAATATGTACAGGCAGTCAAAACAAGTTTCTCCATTGGCCACGTCCAAAAAATTTTGTCTCATTTTGCATTCTGATGTACAGATAATCCTTGATTTTTTTTTCCTCCTTTATATCAGTCATTTTTGATATGAGATACTTTACATTTTCTTCTATTTTTTCAACCTTTTGACTTTGTATTAATATTTCTTGTTGTCTCATGAAATTATTGGCTTCTATTTGTTCTAATTTTCAGGGAGTTTGTTGTTTGGACAAGGTTTTTAATCTTTTGTGTCAAACTGTTAATTCCCTTTCTGATTCTTTCATCCATAGCTCTCATTTCTTTTATATTTTTTTTCCTCAATCACTCTCATTCCATTTGTAAAATATTTTCAACTTTTTAAAAAATTCTTGCTTCCTCTCTTCTAGGAATTTCAGTTCAATTTATACCTAAGCTGTGTTTTTACTTTAAGATATTGCTTTTAGGTATTTTATAGCAATTCTCTTCTTTCGAATTTGTCTTGAGCATCTCTGTCACCAAAATAGCTTGTGAGATTCTTTTGTTTGCCCATTCTTTCAGTCTTTCTTGATTCGTTTAATTATATTTAAAATTCTTAATTTTATCATTAAAGTTTTATTGAAAGTTTAGTACTTTGGACTATTAACTTGTTATTTTTCTATAAAAAACAAAAAAGCTTCACAGTGTTCTTTCCATCTTTCTATTGAGATACTTCAAGGCTGCTCTTGGGAGAAGTATTAAAGTAAAATCTTTTTACCTATGACTTTATTTATTTGCTTTTAACTAGACTGAAGCTACATTTATGTGGAGAGAATCAAAAGCCATTTGCTCTGATGTGTATACAGGTATGCATGTATGTATGCATGTATAACATGCATATCTATGCATCTTGGAGTTGGATAACATCAGCTGTGAATGAATTGTAACTGCATGTAGCTACCTTAAGTGACTGGCATGTCTGTTGTTTCCCAAACCACTTTTTTTTTTTGTTTAGTTGATAGAAACAGTGTAAGGTCAATATACAATCCTTGAGGTGACACAATAATAAGTTCATTATGGAATTAGCATCAGGACTTATTATATACAATTTGTATTTTTATTCCATCTAATTTGGGTTTTCAAAACACTTTTTGTAGTTTTGACCCAATTGTCCACTCAATAAATTAATCAACAAGCATATATTAAGCAGAGTATTCCAAGGCATTGTGGTATATACTGGGGAAACAAATACAAAGAATAAAACAATCCCTAATCACAAGAAGCTTATGTTCTAATAGAGGAGAAAACATGAACATAAAAAATTACTCAGCACAAATATAAAATTAATAAATATATGTACAAAGTTGTTAAGTACAAAGTAGTCTGGGAAAGTAGGCATTAGCAATTGGGGGAAACAGGAAAGGCTTCATGCAGAAAATTATGTTTGAGTTGTGTCTTAAAGGAAGAGAGAAACTCTGTGAGACCAAGCAAAGAGGAAAAACCTTCCAGGGTTGTGGGACAGCCAGTGTAAAGCCATAGAGACATGAAATGAAGTGTCTTATGTGAAGAACAGACAGAAGACAAGTTTGACTGGAAAGCAGAGTTAAGGAAGGGAAAAGGTTGTGAAGCTTTACAAGCAAAAGAGAAGTTATACTTTATCCTAAAGGTGATAGGAAGCCCCTGGAGTTTGCCAAATAATAGGGTCATGTGAGCAAATCCACATATAAGGGAAATTACTTTGGTATCATTGGGTTCCATAGATCGTAATGATTAAGAGACTTGAGTCAGGGAGACCAATTAGGAGGCTGCTAAGATAATTAGGCAGGCTTTGAACTAAGTTGTTAGCTTGAGTAGAAGGAAGACACCATCTTCAAAGGATGCTATGGAGGGTAGAAAGATTTAAGAACTGATTGCATATGAGAGATAAGGAAGAGTGTGGAGTACCCTAAACTATTGAAAGAGAAGAAAGGGAAAGAATTATTAGCCTAACATCTCTGTAAGCTGTCTAATGGCCTGGCATTATGAAAATAGCTTCAACTCTGATAGAGGAGAAGTAGTAAACTGGCCCGGTCTGAAATTTTTGCTTCAAATTTAGCTTGGTATGGCCATATAAATATGTACAAAATTCAGCTAAAATTGTATTTCTCTACAGCATGTTCAGTTGTTTTTTTTTTTTAAATCAGTTAAAACTTCTGAGGCATGACATATTGAGTTTAGTTATTGTGTCACAGCTAATGACTGGTATATGTCAACAAAGTCAATACTCTGCCTAGCTCAGGGATTTTGTATTGTGTGATGCATTATTATTAAGAATAGGAAATGTACATTTATTTTTGCTCTTTTTGCTCCTTTTTCAAGCCTTAGTGGCTAAATTTTTAGGTCAATCTATCCAACAAAGAGATTCTGCTGCCTCCTTTATCTCTTTTACTTCTCTCTTTAACACTTAGAAGTTTTTAATATTTTTCTTTCTGATCTAGGAAGTTCTTCTTCTTTCTGTGCCTTTTTAGTTCTTACCCACCTGTGCCAAGATCACTTAACTAACTTGCCAATATTTATATGTTTTAGAACATAAAATGAAGTCATAAAAATAAATATTAATAGCATGATAAATATTTCTTTCATTTCTTTTTATTCTTTTAAAAATCATAGTTTTTTTCCAACAATTTCTAATAATAATGTTCAAAAACCAATGCTGGAAGTCCTTCTTAATGGAAAAGATTAGTTCACTGTGAATAAAATGATGATGAAAAACAACTCTGGAGTTTTTCATGATGCAGATGAGAAAGAAAATTGTAAGTATCATTTTGAAAGGTTGAAAACTTATTTCAACATTCATAATTATTACCACTAATTAGTCCATTTTTAAAATAATGTTACGGATTCTGGTATATTAAAATATTTAATAATGAATGTTTTGAATATGTCTTTCTAAAGTCATGAAATATTGTCACTGTTTAAAATTGGTGCTATAGAGGCAAGATAACTATTTTATATAAATATTTATTTAGTTTTCCTAGCCAAAATAAATCTAATTGCTGGTATGTTATGATTACTTTATCATGAGTATGGGGGAAGATTAACAGTGCAAGTTGTTTAAGAAAAGATGCTTTTTTCATCTTTAGCCTTTTCAGATATTTCATTACAACTCTGAAGAATAACCTGAGTATTACCAATTTGCTCAACTATAAATCACAGTCTTAGGTTAGATGTATCCATTGAAATTTTTCAAGAAGATAAAAGATCTGATTTTAATGAAAATCAATTACTTTACATAAATCTTGAGTTGCTACTCTAAAGCTTTTATTTCTTTTTGAAACATTCAGGATTCCCATGATCTTGAGAGGATTATTTATTTGTTATGTTACAGCATGGTGACTCTATTACAAAATATGGACCTATGTGGTAATATTCTATTTTCTTTCACATTTAGAATTTGAGGAAAATAGTTTTTTCTTTCTCTGGCTACTCTCAAAGAAGACTTTTGCTTGGAGAGTCCTGAAAGGCAACTCCCACTTGAAGGGTCCCCAAAGCAGGGACTGGCTGAAAACTGAAGCTCTCTTCTCTTACCAACTCTGCCCCCACCCCTCATATAGGTAAGGACTTTCATTTTCACCAATAAGAAGAGAGTTCCATACCAATGGGCTTTGGGACAGGGGTTACAAAATTTATGTTTTGTATGTGTCAAATTTTATTTTATAATAATATGAAGAATATATAAACTTTTGAAAAATTATTATCAAGATATGAGTATTAACATTTGTTAGGGCTTTCAAAATATATTATTTCTATGCTTAAGTATAATTCACTAATCTCTATTTTGACTTTCATCTTTCCAAGTGAAGGATAATTCTTTAAAAATCCTAATTCTGGGGAGTCAAGGTGGTGGAGTAGAAGCAGGACTTCCCCGCTGCTCCAGCTTCCACCTTCACCAATCCATGTAAAAAGGGGACTCTGAACAAACTTTGGAGCTGCAGAACCCACAAAATGACACAGAGAAGCTAACCTCCCGCTGAGGACATTCTGGCAGGCAGGCAGGAATCGGTCAGCGCAGTGCTCTGGGAGCCAAGCCCAGCCCCATGCTGAGGCTTTAGCCCCAGGGCAGGCCTGACCAGCTGCTGGCCAGAGGGACTCCAGATCAACAGCAACTGTGGCCATTTACAGATTTACCAACACATAGATGCGAAGGACAAAGTGAGAGGTCAGTGCAGTCTGGACTTTGGGACCCAGTAAGTGGGAGTGTATGGCTTTTGCTCCCAGGGCGAGAAGCCTGTGAGACACCAGAACAGCCAGCCAATGCCACGTGGCAGCTTCAGCTCCTGGCCTGCAAAGTGTAGGGGGACCAAGCACCAGTCTGTGGGGTAATGGCTTTTGCTTTAACTTGCTTGGATCTGGATTGCAGTCTAGGGTGGAGGTCCTGGGGTGTGTGTCCAGCTTGCCAGAGTGTGTGGAGACCTCAGAGAGGGCACCCAACTAATACCTCTGGCAGCTGAGAAAACCCCAGCGTTTGGGACTAAAGCTCCCCTGTCTGGTAGCCGAGTCCTACTGTGGCAAAAAGCCCAGGGGTCAAGTGACTAAGGGGCAACATAACCATGCAAAAGAAACAAAGCAGACAGAAGATTCCAACATTAGGCTCCTATTTTGGGGATAAAAAGGAGCAAAGCATGGAACAGGAGGAAGACAGTGAAGTCAGAACTCCTGCACCAAAAGCTTCAAAGGAAAATACAAGCTGGTTACAGGCCATATGGGACCTTAAAAAGCAGATAAGAGAAGTGGAGGAAAAATTGGGAAGAGAAATGAGAACAATGCAAGAAAATTACTAAATGAGAATCAACAGCCTGACTGAGGAAAATCAAACCTTACAAAATAGACTAACTCAAATGACAAAAGAGGCTCAAAAAGGCAATGAGGACAAGAATGCTTTAAAAAGCCGAATCTGCCAAATGGAAAAAGAATCTCAAAAGCTCAATGAGGAGAATCATTGCTTCAGAATTAGACTGGAGCAAATGGAAGCTAATGACTTTATGAGAAATCAAGATGCTGTTAAACAGATCCAAACAAATGAAGGAATAGAAGGCAATGTGAAATATCTCATGGGAAAAACCACTGACCTGGAAAATAGATCCAGGAGAGATAATTTTAAAAGTATTGGACTACCTGAAAGCCATGATCAAAGTAAGAACCTATAAATCATCCTCCAGGAAGTTCTCAAAGAAAACTGCCCTGATGTTTTAGAACCAGAGGACAAAATAGAGGTCGAAAGAATCCACCAATCACCTCCTGAAAAAGATCCCAAAAAGAAAGCTCCTAGGAATATTATAGCCAGGTTCCAGAATTCCCAGATTAAGGATAGAATTTTACAAGCAGCCAGGAAGAAACAACTTGAATATTGTGGAAACACAATCAGGATAACCCAGGATCTTGCAGCTTCCACACTGAGGTATCGGAGGGCTTGGAATATGATATTCCAGAGGTCAAAGGAGCTGGGATTAAAACCAAGAGTCATCTACCCAGCAAAACTGAGTATCATGTTTCAGGGGAAAACATGGTCATTCAGTGGAATAGAGGACTTTCAAGCATTCTTGCTGAATAAACCAGAGTGAATAGAAAATTTGACATTCAGATACAACAAGCAAGAGAAGCATGAGAAGGTAAACAGGGAAAAGAAGTCATAAGGAACTTATCAAAGTTGAACTATTAACATTCCTACAAAAACAATAATTGTAACTTATGAACCTTTTCTCAGTAGCTGAAGGGAATAGAAATATATATATGAGGGTATATGGACATATGAATACATATGTGAATGTGTGTATACATGTTTACAGGTATACATAGGTAGAGGGCACAGGACCAATTTAGCAGGAAGGGATGATACTTAAAAGGTGAAATTAAGAGGTGAGAGAGGAATATAATGAGAGGAGATGGGGAGAGACAGAATGGGGTAAACTATCTCATATAGAAGTTGCAAGGGAAAATGTTTACAATGGAGGGGAAGAATAGGAAGGCAAAAGGGAATGGGTCAACCTTATTTGCATTGAATTTGGCTTGAGGAGGGAATGAAATACACACTAAATAGGGTATCTCACCCTGCAGGAGAGTTGGGGGGGAAGGGAATGAAAGGGGGGATGATGGAAGGGAGGGCAGGCTGAGGGAAGTTGGAAGCACCCACTTTTGAAAAGGGACAGGATCAAAGTAGAGAATAGAACAAGTGGGAGGTGGGATAGGAGGGAAAGAAATATAGTCAGTCTTTTACAATATATCTACTATGTTATTGTTTTGCATTAGCCACACATGTACAACCTATACTGAACTGCTTATCTTCCCAGTAAGGGTGGGTGACAAGGGAGGAAGGGAATGAATCTGGAATTCAAAGTTTTAAAATCAAATACATATGTGTATATATATATATTTTTTTCTCCAGTTAGATTTTGAACCTCCTGTCCCAGCTTATAAATTTTACTTTTTAAGGATTTGTTTCCTTCTGTGAGATATTTTTTCCAATTTTATCGCTGTAGATTCAAATTTATCTTCTACCTCTCTAATGTGGCTTTTAAAATCTTTCTTGAGCTCCTCTAAGAATGCTTTTTGGGCTTGAGACCAGTTCATATTTCCTTCTGTGGTCTCAGGTGCAAATACAGAGTCCATGGTGTCTCCTGTAAGTGATTCTTCTTGTTCACAATAACAGGATTCAGTTGTCTTTAGTCTTCCCTTTGCAAGTTTCTTCTGGCCCATTGTGATTGCCCATTTTCTGACCTTTAAAGTGTATTTCTGCTTCTGTGGTACAGAGGGCTCTGACTCACGCTTCTTAAGCTGGGAGCTAGGTGCCTGGTTTTTGACTTTGTGTGCTGTAGCCTCTGGGTGTCTAGAATGAGGCCAAGTCCAGGATCCTCAGTGTTTCCCCTGAGTTATCCTGGGGCTCACAGAGTAACCTGTGGTGCAGGGGTGGTCTGGCCCCTTCAGATTTCCACCTCTGTGCCCCTGGGCTACAGCTCAGGCAGGCTCAACAGCTGTCAGCCAGCAGAGCTGGTGTCTTCAGATTCCTCTGGTGTTGCTAAGGCCCACTTGGGCTTGTGTTGTTAACCCTTGCTGGCTCCACTACCCTGGGCTTCTGGATGTCCTAATGGTCAGAGGTGGGGCTTGTTGGGACCCCTCCTGCCCTTCACTTCAGACTCCTTACTGCTTCAGGTGCACCCTTTCTCAGTGACTCCTAAGCCTGAGGCCATTTCCACTGTTTCAGGAATTTATTCTGGGTGGGACATTTATCTCTGGGTTTTCTGGATGAGGGAAGGGGAATCAGAGCAGCTAGAGTTTACTTTTGCCACCTTGGCTTCTGGAGCATAGGTAGTTTAATAACTCTTTGGACATAATTCCAGATGTTTCTCTAAAATGGTTGAATCAGTTCATCATTACACCAATACTGCCAACAATTAGTCTACCTGTTTTTTCATATCCCTTCCAACATTTGTCATTTTCCCCTTCTATCATTTTAGCCAATCTGGTAGGTATAAAATGAGATCTCAAGGTCTTTTTAATTTGCATTTCTCTAATCAATAATTATTTAGAACATTGTTCAAATATTAAAGAGGTTACTCATAAGGAGTGTTAGGGATGCTCTGGAGACCCCAAAATACCAGTATGCCAGGTCCTGCTGAATGAATTCAAGTGAAGTCTTCTCAGCCAAAGAAAAGTAAAGTTTATTAAAAGTTCACTTGTATTGGACACAAAGTAAGTCTGTGCTAGAAAATTCTATGGTGTTCTCACAACATATAGAGGGAAGATGGGATCTTATCTACAGAAAGTTGTGGGAGGAATCTAGGGGTGGTTTAGAGGAGGAGATTGGGGAGGATCTTCAGAAGAAGTCAGATGAGGTCAATGAGTGATTAAGGGTGGGAAGTTGCTGGAGGCTACCTGGAGACTACAAACAATGTTGGGTTAGGACATTTCAAGGGGGGGAAGTCTAGTAACAAAGGTCTGGGCCCAGCCACAATGTAAGGCTTATGGCCTCATGCCAATGCCTCATCAAAGGGGATGGTTTAATCAGAGTTCAAGGGCAGTTCCCAGAGCCTGCATCTCATCATTCCCCCTCAAACAAATGGGACCCAAATTCCTTTCGTGTAAAGGGCAAAAGTCTCAGTTTCTGAAAGTGCTTCCTGCTGACAAGGGTCATTGAGCTGTCCCTGCCTCTCTGGGTGTGGTTCAAGGGGGTCAGACTTCACATTCAAGGGGTCAGACACTGGAACTTGGATCATGCCAGGTCCAGTGGGTTGGAAAACTTGGATTCAGTTGGAAATTTGCATAGCCTTAGTGGTCATCTAGAGGTTGATGGCTTGAAACCTGGAGAAGACAAACCTGGCAAGGAGGTTAAAAATGAAGACCAATCAGACAAGAAGAAGAAAAAAATAGAGAGAAGACAATTGAAATGGACAAATGAAATGGACATGACAGCAAAGTTCATCACAATTTGATAGGAGTGTTTATTAATCGTGGTGACTTCCTCCCCAGTAGAGAAGGCAGCATCGAGTCTCCTGAAAGATGCATTTTTATAGTGTAATATGTTGCTAACAACAAAATGTGGCTCCAAGGGGGGGGGGTGCCATTTCTAGTAAAGTCTTGGGTACCTAACAAAAACAGACTTGTATCTGGACTAACAAGGACAGACTTGTATCTGGGGTATGTTTCTAGCAACACATATGAAAAGTTCCCTCACTATTATGGCCTATTAGGTGGTTTCCAGGGACCCTGGTAGGGGCCCCTTCTGACAGGTTTAGGGGGCGTTGGTGTATAATTTCTGGTGGACACTTCACTCCCCCCTTTTCTTGTTCATAGTTGAAATTCGGATTCAGCTGAGTCCAGGGGACTGTTCTCTTGCACTAGGGCTGTGGTACCCATTGCTGCTGATCTTGCTATACCAAGGCCAACTAGGATAGGGGCTAAAATGGGGGCTGCCAGCAAAAAGGTGTTCTTGCATACAAGCAGTCAGAAGTTAAGCTCAGGTCTGAGGAACTTGGGGTCTGCCAGAGTGCTGCCTGAATCTTCAGGGGTGATTGTAATGGGTGAAACAGGGGGGCCATCTGGGGTTAGATCGCTACCAGGAGGTGGGTTGAGGTTGGGACCAGTGGGAGTAAGATCCTTTGGCACTGGAGTGTGTTGAACAGTGAACAAGCCCCGGGGTCCTTTTCTGTGACATAAAGTCTGATTCCCCAAGGTGTCCCAGTTTTTCCAATCCTGTTTGGTCCAGTCCAAAACCCTGATGACAACTGGGTTACATGACTTACAGTGAAATGAAATGTGGTGGTCACGGCTGCCACCGGAGACCTAGTCAGCAATGGTTACACAATCCCAATTGGCATAGTGATATTTCCCTGTCCCCCACACTCAGGGGACCCATCCTCAGGGCAGACATATGAGTGGGTTGACCAAAGGCTGCTTTTCTGCCCACGTCTCCACAAGCAGCATCTTCGGTCCCCGCAGAATACATGCCTGTATAGGGAAACAACATGAATCTGGGCCACAGTGATCAAAGAAAAAGAGTGGGCTGGCTATGAGTCACATTCTTTGCTAGCAGAGTCCCATCAATTGTCTTAGTAAGAGTCCAAGAATACAAGGTGGGAGCATAGGAGTTGGAACCGGCCAAAGGAAGGAATTCCAGGAACAGGAGCGTCAGGACAGTCTCTTAATCTTCAGTTGTAAGTCACCGGCTGGCTCTGTTACCCACAGGTCTAGTGGGTTGGGAGGAGCCATCATCTTGATGTGTGAGGGGTGAATCCAGGCTGTTCTTCCAGCCACCTTAACGGCGGAGTGGTCTGGTACACCTCTCGGACTCCATCCTGGATGTCTCGGACAGCTTGGAGGGACTTGAGAAGTAAATCATTAACAGTCATACATAATAGCATTCATCACCCTAAATACAATAGAAGGTGGGGTTCCAAACAGAATTTCAAAAAGGGGAATGAATTTTACACATATGTATTCAGTTACAAATATTAACACTTACTTAAATAATGGATCAAAATACCAAGTTCTCTTCTGCTTTACAACTTTTTTTTTTTATCAATTTTGCAAGTGGAGGTTTTAGTGGGTCTCTTAAAATCACACTAGAGATTTTAAAAATTTCTTCTAAAAAAATTTCCTTCTTCAAAACAGTTTCAAGATTTATAAATGATCACTAAACTTTTATGAAGGAAGTTAATTGAAGACTTTTAAATGATCTTAAGCAGTTTGCATAACTTTATGTACATATTCTATTTTTAGATAAAAAATAATAATATATTTTCCAGTAAACTAACATGAAAAAACTCCTATCTTTCACTGACTACTTGTTCTGATCATAGAAACCTGTTATAGAAGGAAAAACCAGGGACATGTGACATTCCAAATGTGCCACTAGAAAACATCCTTGACTTTCTGTAAATTCAGGTACAGTCATAGATATCCAATCATGCAGCATCTGTTCCATCTCATAGCTAGACTCAGGAATAGGTGGGAAACATTCCTTTTCAAAGGAACCTCATAGGTAAACTGAGCCCAGAGGGACCCCGTCCCAGACAGAGACTGAGATTGTCCCTTTGGCCGTTACCAAATATGGACTTCCATCTGTTGACAGAACAGGATCACATTCTTCTGAGTAGCTAGTGGCATTTTCTCTCAGACATTGATTTAATGCAGACAACTATACCCCAATTCAGACTCAAAATAAAATTTAGTTATGGTCCCAAGTGCTTTTTACCTTAAACAACAAGCTTCACCAATCACAGCTTAGAACCAGTTATAATTATTTCTATTCTCATGGGGCTGAAATAAGCAATAAAGATGTATCAGATCTTAAAACATAAGGAATTCCTTTTAGCATCCTTCTAAAATATAAAAGCCAATTTATAAAAATCCTTTATGATCTTTGCAACTTCTTCATCCAGTTAGTTTCCTCCTTTCCATATGCAGTAATCAATTAACAGTTATAGGTTTTAGCATTAAAATAGTAGCCAAAAATAGCTTAGTTAACATTCTTACAAGTTTTTCTAAATAGTATATATATATATATTTAAGGTAACATTACTGGTCTTACACAATTTTCTCCTCACTCAGGTTTTACAATATACAGTATAGAAATACAACAATAATATAAACTTTGAGACGATATTAATTGCATTTTCAAATTACATATAATAATGATTGATCTTACCAAGTAGAAGAGGCTAGTTGACTTATGACCTCATTTTCTCCTCTCTTTTTCTCATCTTCCAAGGTTAAATGATTTATTCTGGGTCACACAACCAGTCAGTGTAGAGTTTGGAACACACTATTTCTCACTGACAAGCTTTTTCCTCACTTTTCTGATTTTCTCTCTTTCATCTTTCTCTTATTATTTAAGGGGAAAACGTTCCATTTTTCCAAACTCATCACACTCAAAGCACATTACCAGCTTATACTCTATCAAATAAACCTCTATGAATGCTTAGCTGTAGCAGACCCTGGTTATGGGATGGTCAGTTTGGGAGAAGAAGGGCAGTGCTCATAACACTGAAGAGATGGTTTGGGAAACTTGAAGTAAAAACCTCAGGCTCTGCTTACTTAGAGAGATGGGCTTTAGGGTACCTGGGGATCTAAATCTATTGCTAGTGGGAGCTAGGCCAAATACACTTTTACTAAATTATTTAGGCTGTGGAAAGAATATAATTTTAGGCCGAATAGCTCAGATGTAACACACTTTAGTAGCTCAGATGTATCCCAGGCTTAGTATATGGGATAATGATTAACTTATATTCGTACCTTTGTTTCACAAGCTTCTTTTCCCTTGCCTAACTATTCCCATGTCATTCAGAAAAAAATGTTCTATTGGGGTGGAGTCAAGATGGCTGAGTAGAAGCAGGACCTCCCCACTGCTCCAGCTTCCACCTTCCCCCATCCCTGTAAAAAGGGGACTCTAAACAAACTTTGGAGCTGCAGAATCCACAAAATGACATAGAGAAGTTAACCTCCCCCTGAGAACAGCCTGGCAGGCCGGCAGGAATTGGCCAGCACAGTGCTCTGGGAGCCGAGCTCAGACGCACACCAAGGCTTTAGCCAAAGGGTGGACCTGACCAGCCCCTGGCCTGAGGGAGTCCAGATCAGCAGCAGCTGTGGCCATTTCCAGATTTATGAACACATAGATGCAAAGGACAAAGTGAGAGGCCAGTGCAGTCTGGACTTTGGGACCCAGTAAGTGGGAATATGTGGCTTTTGCCACCAGGGAGAGAAGCTGCTGAGATGCCAGCAGAGACAGCCAGCTCCATGTGGCAGCTTCAGCTCCTGGCCTGCAGAGTGTAGAGAGACCAAGCACCAGTCTGAGGAGTAATTGCTCTTGCTTTAACCTTCTTGGATCTGGATTGAAGTCTAGGTTGGAGGTCCTGGGGTATGTGTCCAGCTTGCCAGGGCATGTGGAGACCTCAGAGAGGGCACCCATCTAGTACCTCTGGCAGCTGAGAAAACCCCAGCATTGGGGACGAAAGCTCCCCTGTCTGGTGGCCGAGTCCTACTGTGGCAAAAAGCCCAGGGGTCAAGTGACTGAGGGGCAACATGACCAGGCAAAGGAAACAAAGCAGACAGAAGATTCCAACTACTACTTTGGGGACAAAAAGGAGCAAAGCATGGAACAGGAGGAAGACAGTGAAGTCAGAACCCCTGCACCAAAAGCATCAGAGGAAAATACAAGCTGTTACAGGCCACAGAGGAACTTAACAAGCAGATAAGAGAAGTGGAGGAAAAATTGGGAAGAGAAATGAGAACAATGCAAGAAAATTACAAAATGAGAGTCAACAGCCTGATGGAGGAAAATCATACCTTAAAAAATAGACTAACTCCAATGGCAAAAGAGGCTCAAAAATGCAATGAGGAGAAGAATACCTTAAAAAAAATAGAATACCTTCAGCTTAAAAAGCTGAAGTTGCCAGATGAAAAAAGAATCTCAAAAGCTCACTGAGGAGAATCATTGCTTCAGAATTAGATTGGAGCAAATGGATGCTAATGACTTTATGAGAAATCAAGATACTGTCAAACAGATCCAAACAAATGAAAGAATAGAAAGTAATGTGAAATACCTCATGGGAAAAACCACTGATCTGGAAAATAGATCCAGGAGAGATAATTTTAAAATTATTGGACTACCTGAAAGCCATGATCAAAGTAAGAACCTAGAAATCATCCTCCAGGAAGTTCTCAAAGAAAACTCCCCTGATGTTTTAGAACCAGAGTGCAAAATAGAGGTTGAAATCATCCACCAATCACCTCCTGAAAAAGATCCCAAAAAGAAAAACTCCTAGGAATATTATAGCCAGGTTCCAGAATTCCCACATTAAGGAGAGAATATTACAAGCAGCCAGGAAGAAACAATTTGAATATTGTGGAAACACAATCAGGATAACCCAGGATCTGGCAGCTTCTGCACTGAGGGAATATGATATTCCAGAGGTCAAAAGAGCTGGGAATAAAACCAAGAGTCACCTACCCAGCAAAACTGAGTATCATGTTTCAGGGGAAAATATGGTCATTCAGTGGAATAGAGGATTTTCAAGCATTCTTGATGAAAATCCAGAGTTGAATAGAAAATTTGACATTCAGATTCAAGAAGCAAGGGAAGCATGAGAAGGTAAACAGGGAAAAGAAATCATAAGGAATTTATAAAGTTGAACTTTTAACATTCCTACATGGAAAAACAATAATTGTAACTGATGAAACTTGGTGCTAAATTCAGTTATTCTACCTGTTGAAGGAATAAAAGTGATGTAAGGGTCCTTTACATTTCAGCATCCTGAATCAAATTTGTCACCGTGCTACAGTTAGGATTTTGAAAAGATATGAAAAATAAAAGCACCTGTTTCTAAACAGATAAATAAACTTAAAGAATCATTTTAATCTCTGGAGCATTGAAAATCATTTATAGTTATTATAACATTGGTTTTCAAGGAAGCCACACACACAAACCCAGAACAAATCATACCTTGATCAAGTCTTCTGACCATGAAGCTTGTGCTTTAGCTTGTGGTTCCTGTGGCCCCCATTTCCCAGTTTCCCAAATCCCTCTGATTGTAGAGCCTGATATATCTCACCTGTTCCAAGCTCCAGGATGTCATCCTTTTTGGACACAGTCACCTTCCCACTTGCAGGAGTGGCTTCTTTTCTAGCAGAGACTCTCTCCTTGTCTTTTACTTTCTTGATGACAATAATGGTATTTTTGTGCATCTTTGCTTGGTGGAGGTCATTCAAAACATCTCCATGAATGGACCCAGCCAGTGAGGTGCCATTAATTGATAAAAGGAAATCTCCTTGGTGAATGCTCCCTTCCTGAGCAGCAACTCCCTGAGAAAATACTCTGTGAACCTGTATAAATGAAGGGAAAGGAAAGTGAAAGCAAACCAGTTTACATAGTTTTAAAATAGTCAAGATAGTAACTTGACGTTAATTTTAAATAATCAAAGACTACGTTTTCTGAATCATATACTTAGCAGGCTCATAAGAAATATATGTGCTTGGGGTATAGAAATCCATCTTGCCCTACCAGAAAGTTAGGTAGAAGATGGGGGAGGATAAAAGAGAGAACAGATTGGGGGAAGGGTTCAGTAGGGGAAAGACAGGGAGAAAAATTTGTAACTCAAAATCTGGTAGAAATGAATGTCAAGGGGCGGCCAGGTAGCACAGTGAGTAAGAGCACCGGCCCCAGAGTCGGGATGACCTGGGATCAAATCCAGGCTCAGATACTTACCACCACACCCAGAAATATTAATTAAAAAATTAAATAACCTTGAGCAAGTTACTTAACCCCAATTGCTTTAAAAAAATAAAAAGAAATGAATGTCAAAAACTGAAAATAAATAAATAAGTGGGGAAAGACCTTTGTTATGCTGCTAGTGCCTCACCCCCAAATATCTTGTTTTGACTTTGTTTATACTTATATAGGTACATATTATTTCCACTGATAAAATGTAAGTAAGCTCTTGAGGACAGAGACAATTTCATGTTTTACTTTATATCCCCAGTGCCCAGTTGAAGGCCTGGAACATAGTATTCATTTAGTAACTATGGCTCGATTATAGGGACAGAACTAATTAATCTTGATCAATTTAACATATACACTACATTTTTTTCCCTAATGATCTCAAAGGCCTTCTAAATCATTCTTTAAAAGTCATTACTTTTTTTTGGCAAGAAGTTTGGGTTGCTTCACCAAAATAAAGTAAGCCAATAATTCTATTTAGAATGTACCTCATTATCCTACCCCGGAATCTACATGTCAGTAAAAAACCTGGGACCAAATTCATGTAAATCTTTTGGGTGGTCTAAGGAGCTATGCCTTTGGTCAATTTTACTAATATGAATCAATAATAGTTCATAAGCAGCTAGGTAGATAGATTCCTGCCTCCAGATTTAGGAAGACTTGAGATGCAGAGGCAGGCCGGGAAGGTGCAGCGCCGCCAGCAGAGGCAGGCCCGGAAGGCGGGGCTGGCAGAGGCAGGCCCAGAAGGGGCCTGATCAACTCTGAGGGCAAGTCTTCTCACCAACCACAAGGTCCACTACCAGGCCTATCACCAAAGGACTGGGACTGGAAAGAGCAAGGTAAGAAGCAAATATAGGGGCCCCTGTCCTAGACAGCAAACACTCCTGGGGCTACCACTTCATAGCCAAGAATTTTTTTTTTAAAAGCCCTTTTCAGGACCTCCAAAGTCCAGGATGACAGAGTGAACCTCACTTGCTCCAAACTTCCCCTCTGACCCTGAAGACATAGTAACTCTTGCCCCAGAGCAAAACCCTCTACAGTAAAGGCTTGGGATCCTAGAAGAAGGGGGTGGCTAGGACCCTGCCTCAAAATGGGTAGAAAGCAGACTACAAAGACAAAGACTCTGGAGTCCTACTATCCTCAGAGGGAGGAACCAACCTCAGAGGGAGACAATGTGGACTCCACACCCAAAGTTGAAACTTCAACAGGGAATGGGTCCCAAGCACAGAAGGCTCTTCTAGGTGAGATCAAAAGGAACTTTGAAAACAAAATGAGAGAGATAGAAGACAAAATGAATAATTCTCTCAAAATCAAAATAGCAGAATTAGAAAAACATTATAATGAGGAAAACATATCTCTAAAAAAGAAAAGTGTATGATATGGAAAAGGAGCTCCAAAAATTAACCAAGGAAAATGATTTTCTAAAAACTAGAATTAACCAAATGGAAACAAATAACTCTATGAGGAACCAAGAATTAGTCAAGCAAAACAACAAGAATGAAAAATTAGAAAAAAAGGTAAAATACCTCAAAGAAAAAATAACTGACCTGGAAAACAGATCCAGGAGAGATAATCTGAGAATCATAGGCCTACCAGAAAATTATGATGAAAAATGAGCCTATACAACATTCTCCAAGAGCTTGTTAAGGAAAACTGCCCTGAGATACTAGAACCTGAGGGGAAAATAGAAATCGAGAGAATCCACCGGACACCTGCTGAAAGAGATCCCAAACTGAAAAGTCCTCGAAATGTTGTGGCCAAACTCCAGAACTAACAAATAAAAGAGAAAATACTGCAAGTGGCCAGAAAGAAACAATTCAAATATCGAGGGTCCACAGTGAGGATTGCACAGGATTTGGCAGCCTCTACACTGAAAGATCGGAGGCAGAGGAATACAATTTTCCGGAAGGCAAAAGAGCTCGAGATTTAGGAAGAATTGACCTTCAAATTAAGCCTCAGATACTGAACTAGGTGTAGGATCCTGGGCAAATGACTTAACCTCTGTTTTCCTCAGTTTCCTCATCTGCAAAATGGGGATAATAATAGCACCTACTTTCCAGGTTTGTTATGAGGTTGAAATGAGACAATCTAAATTTTTATATAAATGCTAGCTATCATCATCATCATCATCATCATTATTAATTATATAATGCTTTTTAGTTTACAAAGGCCATTATATACATTATCTCATCTGATCCTTATGACAAGCCTTCAGAGGAGGTACTGCAAGGATTATTATTCTTATTTTACAGTCTAAAACTCAGAGAGGTAAAGTGACTTGCTTATACTTTGAAACAGAATGATGAAGTGGCAGGATTTGAACTCACACCTCCCATACTCAAAATCAAAGGGTCACAGATTTAAAGCCAGAGAGGACCTTGGAGCCAATTGAATTCAATTCCTTAATTTTATCCAGGAGGAACTGAGGCCTGAGAAGAGAAGTGACTTGCTCAAAGACATACAGATGGCAAGTCTTGTAGCAGTGTTTTTTCATGCTACATTACAGAGCCTCAGAGAAAAGAAAAGTTAAGCGTTTTCTTCTCTTTCCATTCATGGTGTTTCTCTCCCATTTCTCTAAAAGTGAACAGATAGTCTAAAAAAAGATGAACAAAATTCCTTCAAGGCTTTTCTATGTAAACAAAAAAATGGTCTCAAAAGTGCAAAATAAAAACTCATTGACCCAGCAAAAGGGGAAGTGACAGCAATCATTAGATCCAGTGTTTCCAGGGCAGGGGACACTGATGACTAAAGTATTATAAGGAGCTCTGCAAACAATATAGGCAACTCCACTGATACCTACTGAGACCTAGTATTAAGCTAATAATTAAATTTTCAGTTAATGAAGAGTACATTAATATGTGTTTTCTTAAACTATGTTATCCAAATGAGTTTCTTCTCTCCTTCTCTTCATCTCAAAATTTGACCAAGTCACTCTGCCTCCACTCCAACACACCCAGACACAGACACACAGACAGGCTCACAGACACACAGACACTCAGACAGGCACATACACAGGCCTCTTTCTTTCCTAATCCCATTCCCTCCTGTTTTCTCAAACACATTGCTTCTTTAATCATCTCCCCGTCTTCGAATATTCAAAATGTATGCACTGGCTCCTTCCTCAGTGCCTTCAAACAGGGCCAAGTCTCCCCCAACCTTAAAACAGTAAAGAAAGTCAAACCTTCACTAGACTCGATCATTCCCTTAAGCTCTAGTTCTATATCTCTCCTCCCTGTCTCAGCCAAAGTCCCAGAAAAATCTCTCTATACTTGTTGTTTCCATTTTTCTCCTATCACTACCTCATCAACCCTTTGAAGTCTGGTTCTGGCTTCATCACATGACAGAATCATCTCTCTTCAAGCTGACCAATGACCCCTTAATTGACAAATTTAATGTTTTTAAAAATTTTTTCTAGTCTTCATCTTTCTTGACCTATCTGCTCCCTTCGTACTTTGGCCCACCATCCCTTCTTCAATACTCTTTCCTCTTTGGGGTTTTTGTGACACTGTTCTCTTCAGGTTATCCTCTTGCCTCGCTGACCTCTCCTCAGTCTTCTTTGTTGGTTTATAATCCAGATCATGTCCCCCAATAGTTCATGTTCTTAGGGCTCTTTCTTAGGCCTCTTATTCTCTCTTTTCTCTCCTGACTCCGATCTTATCACTTGCCATGAGTTTACTTATCATCTTAATGTTGATGCTTCTCAGATCTACACACTCAGTTCTATTTTCTCCCCATACTTCAGTCTTTCATCAGTAATTGCCTATTGACTACCTCAAACTGGATGTCCCAGAGCCATCTCAAATCCTCCTAAGTTGCCCCTTTCTGTTGAAGGCACCACTATTCTTCTAGACTCAGAATCTTGATGTTATTCTCTTTTCGGTCCTCAGTCTATTCAGTCACATATCCAATCAGTTGCCAATTTCATTTTTTTTCCCACTTCTGTAGCATCTCTTGTATTTAATTCCTTTTCTCTACTCCTAGCACACTCTAGTGCCTCTTTGTTCCTCTCATTCCATTTCCCATTTCTGTACATTTCCCTGGTGGTCCCTCATACCTGAATATACTTTCTCCTCACTTCTACCTTACAGAATCCCTTTCTTTCTTTAAGATGCAGCTTGGACATATCTTTTTGCATTAAGCTTTTCCTGATCCTTTCAAATACTAGTATCCTCCCTTACTCCCAAAACTACCTTGAATTTACCTTCTTGGAATTGATAATTGTGCTTGCTCTTTTCATATTTATCCTGCATGTACTTGTAAGTGCCATTGTCTCATTAGCCAGCATGCAAGCTCATTACAAGTATGGATTGTTTCATGATTTCTAGCGTTGGCTCCTTGCACAGTGTCTGCTACCTCTTAAGCCCTTAAAGTTTGTTGATCAATAAAAAGAGTATCACTTGTCTACTAAATAGTGCAGACTACAATTTCTCATTTTATAAGCTGCTGGCAAAAACTGGTATAGTTTTTAAAAATCATATTATTTAAAAATTTTTTTGAGTTCCAAATTCTCTCTTTCTCTTCCCCACCAAGAAGGCAAGCAATATGATATAAAGTAGCCATATCACCAAAAAAGGCAAGAAAAGAAAAGAAACTGAGAAAACTGTTTCAATTTGCACTGAAGAGTTCCATCAGTTTTCTCTCTGGAGGTGGACAGGTTTTCTCATCATGTGATCTTTGGAATTGTCTTAGATCATTGTCTTGATCAGAGTAATTAAGTCTTTCACAGTTGATCATCATTACATTATTGTGGTTATTGTGTACAATGATCTCCTGGTTCTACTCTCTTCATATTGCATTGGTGCATGTAGGTCTTCACATGTTTTCCTGAAACCATCACTCTTTTTTTTAAAAGCAATTGGGGTTAAGTAACTTGCTGAAGGTTAAACGGCCAGTTATTTCTGGGTTTGGTGCTAAGTATCTGAGCCCGGATTCGATCCCAGGTTATCCCGACTCTGGGGCCAGTACTCTTACTCAGTGCGCTACCTGGCCGCCCCAACCATCACTCTTTACCATGTCTTATAGCACAACTGTAATCCATCACAATCATATGCTACAACTTTTTCAGCTATTCCCTAGTTAATGGGCATCCCCTCATTTCCAGTTCTTTGCCACTACAAAGACATTTTTTGTTATATATTTTGTTCATATGGATCCTTTACTTTTTTCTTTGATCTCTTTGGGAAACAGACCTAGTAATGGTGTTGCTGGATCAAAGGGTTTGCACAGAAAAGCTGATAGCATTTAAAAATATGTCATGACTCTTTCAAGGGTGAAAGAGAGACACTGGCAGCTGAGAGCTAAGGCATGACCTTATAAGGTTAGGTTTGCAATAGGTGTGCCTGTAATGGGAATGTAAATTTTTAAGATCTTCGCTACCCCTAGGCTAAAGTGCACCTGGAGCCTGGGGTAGGAGGCTTGTCTTTCAGTAGATATTTTTTGATTGGCCAGTGGGTCCAAAAGGTTGTTACATTCTCTGAGCCAGGAGAAGGCTATATAAGCCCTGATGTGAGGTTTTGTTTTGGGGCTGACTTTGAGAAGTGATCAAATCACTATGATTTGATCAGATGAAACTCTGGGAAGTCATTGTTGAGAGCCCCCAGCTTTGAAAAACCCACATGTTGATTTGGTATGGATGTAATGGTTGGACAGTTTGGAAATCTGTCTACTTGATCTGTTTCTGTCTTGATAATTCTGTCTGTATACTCTGAATTCAGGGTGCTGACCTTTTTCCCCTGAATGAGGTAAACAATACATGTTTGACTGATTAAAGTAAGCTTGTTAACCAATTTTGAGTTGCTTTCCTTTAACAAAGTAGATCTAAGAACCTGTGTTGGCAGCAAACCCTGGGGATGCTGGGGTGCTTGCTGCTATGGTGCCTTGTCTCAGAATAGCCCCAGGACCATCGACATGAAATGAGGCCTGAGAAGTGAGCAATTGATCCAAATTTTAGATGACTGGCAGGCAGTTTTCTTGGGGGAAATCTGGGGCCATTACTTACAGTAATTGATTTCTGCTCCAGATCTACTCCACCTGTCACACTGAATCCCAGACCTGAGCCACTTCCTTTATTCAAGACCACAAAGAAATATCTTCTTTATTCTAATGAAAGAGAAAGAGAAATAAACATTATGTTTTTTTAGCCCTTATACCAAGACAAAATAAAATTAGGTCAATAAGTCATTCTGTGGGCTTTTCATGGGCTTCTCACACTCCCACTGACCCAGAATTTCAGAAAGAGCTCTTGACTTGGAGTCAGAAGTCAACAACCTTCTTCTGCTATAAGTTTTATAATAGTTATGTAGACCTCAGTTTGAGCATTGGCTGTGCAATTGGATAATATTTAATTTAGTGGTTTTGCAAGAGGTATGTGCGTGTGTTTGTGTGTGTGTGTGTGTGTGTGTGTGTGTGTGTGTGTAAAGCACTTTGTAAACCTTAAAGCTTATATTTGTCTAGTTGTTGGAAGTTTAAAAGCACTTTCACATCCTATCTCAGTTGATCCTCTGAAGAAGATAGATATGTCCTTAACATTGCCACTTTGCAGAAGGGAAAACTGAGGCCTGGAATTGTTTATTTGAGAATCTTCCTTTTACGCCCCTAATTTTCTTCATTCCTTCCTTATTTATTCACTTTTAGAAAGGTTCCAAAATAGAGTTGGCTGATGAATTAGTTAATCATAATTTTTTTAAAAGGTTTCCATGCTCTGTTGATCTGGGGAAAAAGAGGCAGGGACAGAGAAAATGAAATTCTGTGGAATCAATGGTTATATGATATGTCATACTCTACCATACTGTTGGAACGCATGTACCTTGAAAATTCCATGGGTACTAAGAACAAGCTGTGAACCACTGCCCAGAGCCTAGTACCATTCAGGTTTAACACTCAAAACATGAGAACCTCATAGCAGTGGAAGGATGTTAACTAGACTTCCTGCTGGTCCTCAGAAGCCAAACAGCCATCTCCAATCATGCCTGTGGCTAACCTACAACCTAACATTGTGCCAGGAGCTGTCAAATCTAATATACCAAGACCATCTCATTAGAAATGAGGTTTCCACAGAGACTGTGGCTTAATCCACTTATCTTTCAATAACTTACAGTATTAGTTCTATCCTAGAGAACCAGAGGGTCTGTAAGCGTGCAATTCTAATTCCAAGGTAATAAAACTTAATAGGAGTCTTATTTTTCACTTATGCTCTTTTTGGGGAAAAATATTACTGTCACAAATAACCTTTCTCTTCCTACTCCAGCCTCTACCTTTGGCACAGCAGCAGAGATGGGCAAAAGGACTTCAAATATTTGGCTATTTCTGGAAAAAAATATACTTCTTTTTGCAGGGCTAGGGCTCTACTTGGAGGCCAAAAACATGGTTCACAATCAGTGAATATGCTACAGAAATTTTGTCTATATCAGAGCTTGTCACTTTTACTCTCTTTCAACCCCCATCAAATGTATTATTTGGTCAGTATAATTACTAAGACTAAGAAAAGCTGACACACTACTTTACAATTTCCAAAGCACTTTACAGAATTTCATCTGAAACTCATAATAACTCTGTAGATAAAGTAACTGAGGCTCAAATGCCCAAGCCCTGGCCTGTGCTACCAAGCTGGAAAGGGTCCGAGGATGGGCTGCAGGACACAGTATTTCTGTTGTCCCAGAACCAGCTCAGCTAATTTCTGTTTTCAAAATTTAATTTAACTTTGAATTCCAAATTCTCTCATCCTTTCTGCCTCTCCCCACACCCACAGAGATGCAAAACAAAATATCACAACAGCCATGTCCAAAAAAGAAAGAAAAGAAAATACATGTTGAGCTCTACTCTTGAGTTCATCACTTCTCTCTCTGGAGGTGGATACCATGTTTCATCATGAGTCCTTTGGAACTGTGGTTAATCATTGTGTTGATCAGAGTTCCTATATGTTTCAGAGTGGATTGAGTTTACAATATTGTCATCATATAAATTGCTCTCCTAGTTTTGCTCACTTCACTTTGTATTAGTTCCTATAAGCATTCCCAGGTTTTTTTTGAAACCATGCCTTTCATGATTTCTATACCATAACTTGTTCAGTCATTTCACAAATGATTATCATCTCTGTTTCCAATTTATTGCTACTACCAAAAAAAAAAAACCACCCTGCTCTAAATATTTTTCAACATATGGATTGTTCTATTCTTTGTTCAATCACTTTGAAGTATAGACCCAGCAGAAGTATCCAAGGGTAGTTAAGCTTAATAGCTTTTTGGTCATAGTTCCAAATTGCTTTCCAGAATAGTTGGACCAGGCCACAACTTCATCAACAGTGTATTAAATTACCTATTTTCCCACAGCCCCTCCAGAAATTTTTTTTCATTTTTTGTCAACTTAGCCATTCTGATGGATGTATGGTGTAATGTCAGGTTTGTTTTAATTTGCTTTTCTCCAATTACTATTGATTTAGAGAATTTTTTCATATGGCTATTGATAGCTTGTATATCTTGCTCTGAAAATTGTCTGTTCATATGCTTTGACCATTTATCAAATGAGGAATGATTGTTACTTTTAGAAATTTGAGTTAAAAATAAGAAATAAGATCTTTATCAGGGAAACTTACAGCAAAGTTCGCGGCCCCCCCCTCCACTCCTACACACACACACACACACACACACACACACACACACACACACACACACGCACACCCACTTTTCTGTTTTTCTCATTTTAGTTGCATTGTTTTTGTTTGTGCAAAAAGTTTTGAATTTTATGTAATCAGAAATGTCCCTTTTACTTTCTGTGAACCTGTCAATACATTTGGCCATGAACTCCTCCTCTTTCCATAGATCTAACGGGTAATTTCTTCTATGCTCATTTAATATGCTCATGATGTCACATTTTGTGTAAATCATCTACCTGTTTGGAGTTTCTTTGTATATAGTATGAGATGCCGTTCTGTACCAAGTTTCTGCAAACTCTTTTCCAGTTTTCCCAATAGTTTTTGTCAATTAGTGAATTCTTCTTCCATTAACTAGGATCTTTGGGTTTATCAAATACAAGGTTACTGTGCTCATTTGTTTTTGTATGTTGTATATTTATTTCACTGAGCAAAACTCTATTTCTTATCCAGTTTGTTTTGAGAATTTCAGCTTCAG
>NW_027187374.1:5104170-5123053 GCF_028583685.1 Petaurus breviceps papuanus | reverse complement strand
GCCCTATTGAAATCAACTGAACCCAATACAGAGGAAATTTAAGAGTAAGCTAAGGCAAACAAAGGCATTGACTTTCACTTCATTGTGCTGCCAAGAAAGAGCTTCAGCTTGGGAAGCCCAGCTCAATGCAAACACTAAAGTATGTAAGGGCTTCATGGAAAGAAACAGCTACATCTCCTTAATGGGCTTATCCATGTACCTCTCAGGCTGGGTCCTGGCCATACTGCCCTCTCAGGCTCTTTCATGGGCAGGACTGTATTGTCCATCAAAGGGGACTCACCTCGGGAGCGGAAGCGGCCCCGGCACTTCAGCTCCCCATGGTGGGGCTTCTGCAGCTTCCCCAGGATCTTCCTGAGAGTAGGCATCTTGGGGTTTGTCAGAATCAATCAGCTGAAACAGACAAGACAGGGATTAGCGTCTTAGGCTAAGGGACAGTGAAGAAGAAGCCCTCCAGTGAGTGCTCCATTCTATCTGAACCACAACATGGGTGTCTGTAGCATTCTGCTACGTTGTGTGGGTAGGTATACTCACCTCAACAGGCTTCGGACGTCTCCGGCTCCAGCTATCGCTAGAGAATGACTCCACTTTTCTTTATTAAGGACTAGAGGTTACATCTTCCATGCCGAACTACTGCCGACTGCTCTGCCTCTCCCCCTGTCGTCCCTCATCTTATCTTGCCAGCCGCTCCTCCCCTTCACTCATCTGGGCCACAGCGAGCCAATCGTGCGCCGCCCCCCCCCCCCAAGAGGAGGAGGAAAGCCAAGCCACACCTTACTATGTGGTCATCCCATGATGAAACACTAGGGCCTCACCCCGTGATGCCAACTCAGCACTTTTGGAGATCCCCCGCCAGCGTCCTGTCCCTGTGGTGCATCCTTAGCAGCACTCATGTGACCTTTGGCCCCTCACGTGCCCTCCCCAGGCAACCACGTGCACTCCTGTTAGCTCCGGACCTCACCGGCCTTACAGGTGTCATGTGGGGAAGAGAATTCACAGGGTGCAAATAGACCATTAGGTCATCAGCGACCCTTTTACCTCACTTTGGGAAGTTTTTCTATCAAGACTCAGGAAAAGAGCCCTGGGCTTGGCAGTGGGAAGGTGTGGGGGTTGTCTCCCTTCTTGGTGTGCCACAGAGCTCTCTCAAACCTAGAAGTTTCAAACAGCTCTTCCTCTACACTGGCACTCTGAGAGAGTTCCCTCACCAGAGTGTGCTGGAGTCAGTTTGTCCTGAGTTCCATGGTGATTCTAAATCATAGGATCATAGAATCTCCAGAAGGAACCTTCCGGGTCATCTGAGTCCAACTGCCTCATGTCACAGTTAAAGGAACGGATGCCCCCCCAAAGGGTCACACCTGAGCATGATGAGGTGCAGGCTCTGGGAACCCCCTTGAGCTCTTGTAGCAGCAAGCACCCCAAGCGTCCTCAGGGTTTGCTGCCAACACAGGTTCTTAGATCTGCTTTGTTAAAGGAATGCAAGTCAAAATGGGTTAACAAGCTTACTTTAATCAGTCAAATATGTATCATTTACCTAGTTCAGAGGAAAAAGGTCAGTACCCTAAACTTCAGAATATACAGACAGAATTATCAAGACAGAGAAACAGATCAAGTAGACAGATTTCCAAACTGTGCAACCATTACATCCATACCAAATCAACATCTGGGTTTTAACATCTGGGTTTTTCAAAGCCAAGGGGGGGCTGTCAACAACGGCTTCCCAGAATCCAGATAAAATCACAAAACACTTCTCAAAGTGAGCCCCAAAACAAAGCTGCACATCAGGGCTTATATAGCCTTCTCCTGGCTCAGAGAATGTAACATCCTTATTGACTCACTGGCCAATCAAGAAGTATCTACTGAAAAACAAGCCTCCCACCCCAGGCTCCAGGTGCACTTTAGCCTAGGGGCAGGGAAGATCTTAAAAATTAGCATTTCCATTACAGCTCTCCTTGAATCTTTGAGGTACAGGCTCTGGGAACCCCCCTTGAACTCTGAGTACATCATCCCATTTGATGAGACCTTTCCATGAGGCCATAGGCCTTGCATTGTGGCTGGGTCCAGACCTCCTTGCTAGCCTGGCCCTCCATTATCCATATACCTCCCACCCTTGAGCCTGTCAAAGTATCAATCCACCCTTGAACTGGTATAGCCCACCAGTGTCTGGAGTCTCCAGGTAGCCTCCAACAACTTCCCACCCTTAATCACTCATTGACCTCATATGACTTCTCCTGAAGACCCTCTCCAAAAGCATCCTCTAGTCCACCCCTAGATTCGTCCCACAACCTTTTATATATAATATAAATTATATATATAATCTCACACCATAGAATTTTCTAGCAGAGTCTTACTCTGTGTCCAATACAAATGAACTTAATAAACTTTGCTTTTCTTTGGCTGAGAGAAGATGAGTCAAATTTATTCAGCAGGACAAGGCATGTTGACATTTTGGATTCTCCAGCACCCCTCACCCTTACCCTCTTCACCAACACTCATTTTACGATTTCAACAAAATTTTCAGAAGCACCAAAGGGGAAAAAAAAGCCAGTTTCTCACTTTTTAACCAATAGCACCAAGAAGATGCAGCTTAGATACATATTCATAGATATATAAATATGTATAGACACAGATACATAGAATATATGTACACATGCACACCCACACACACTCACACACACACACACACTGTGTAACTCTAAGCAAGTCACTTAACCTCTCAGTTCACCACAGGCCGCTTGCAAAGATTATTATTTTCAAGGAATGTATCCATCTTTATTGGTAGAGGAAGTTTCCTCAACCCCAAATGTTGTACTGAGGAATGAGCGCGTGAGATCATTCAGAATTTTTAAGTGGAGTTTAATGAGTCTGCGACTGCAAGGGGTGAGTACAACCCAAATCAAGCAGTCCCAAGAAGCTTGTGCTTGGGGCTTATATAGTCAAAAGCCACAACATAACTGTTACTAAGGGGAAAACCACCACTTTACAGTTATTATGAACAGGCAGGGAAAAGACAGAAGCCAAAAGATAGCAATCAGTTCATTCCTAATGATCATTTTGTTGCCCAAATAAAAAGTCCTGAAGTTTATTCCAGGAACTGGGGATGATGGGTGGCTATGGGTTCCAGGAGGTGGTTTTGGGCAGGTCAGGCATTGTTGGCTTGTTTGGGCAAGTCAGACTTGGCGGGCCTTTTCTGGTGGGTTTGGTGCAGGTTTGTCCCCTTGGTGAGCCTCCTAGGAAAACAAGAGGACAGGTGTTGTGCGGGTTTCCTAGGTGAGCTTACCCAAGGTTGGGAGGGATGGAGAATGCTCCCAAAATGGAGGTTATAGCAATCCCCACTTCTTATTGTCGAAAGTCAAACCCTTGACTCGTAACTGACACCTCATGGTGGGGTAAGGGAGATGTTGTCAAATTGGTTGGGAAGTGACTCGTTGAGAGGATGATACCTAGCTTCCCTCACAAGGAGGAGCTTGACTGACTTAATATGAGATTGAATAAGTTTTAAGAGTTGAGAAAACAAGCAAGGGCCTATAGTGATGGCCAGGCCAAGAAGCAACAACAAATGGTCCAACTAGGGCAGAGATATCAGTGGTTAACCATGGGGAAATTTGAAACAGGCTCTGGTACCAGTTTTAAGTATGTTCCCTTTCCCTTGATCTGGCATCCAAGTTCTTGTGAACTAAAGAGAGACTTTCCTGTACTAGGCCAGAATTGTTGGCCTCGCCTTGTGTACCACAAAGGCCTCCTCGTTTTAGGAACAGGAGATCCAAACATTTATGGTTCTGGAGGACCATTTCAGCCAAGGAATTAACCTGATAGAGAGCAGCATTTGTGGCAAAAGCATAACGACTGTCAGTGACAGTGTTAATGGCCAGTCTTTTAGAGAGGTGGAGGGCCTGAGTAAGGGCAAGAAGTTCAGCCTTTTGGGCTGAAGAACTGGGGGACAGAGCAGATGACCAGAGAACAGTGAGGGAGGGGTTCTCAACGACTGCAGCTCCGGCCCTGAGGATACCAGCATCAACGAAGCTGCTGCCAATGAAGTGGACGTCCAAGAAATAACAAGACAGCAGTGCCAATTACAATTGATAGGGGTGTTTATTAGCCGCAGTGACTGCCTCCCTAATAAGGAAGACAACATCGAGTCTCCTGAAAGATGCGTTTTTATAGTGTAATATGTTGCTAACAACAAAATGTGGTTCCAAGGGGGGGGGGGGGGTGCCATTTCTAATAAAGTCTCGGGTACCTAACAAGAACAGACTTGCATCTGGGCTAACAAGAACAGACTTGTATCTGGGGTATGTTTCTAGCAACACAGGTGAAACATTCCCTCACTATTATGGCCTATTAGGTGGTTTCCAGGGACCCTGGTAAGGGTCCCCTTCTAGCAGGTTGCAACTGGGAGGGGGCTTTGGTGTATAATTTCTGGTGGGCACTTCACCATCAGTAAAGAGGGTCCAGTCTGGGGCAGGAAGCAGGGAGTCAGAGAGATCAGGGCATGGTGTCTGGACTTCATCCAGGAGCTGTAAGCAGTCATGAAGGGGCAGCCCATCAGATGAAGGATGGGAGGAGTAAAGTGGTGGGATTCAGGGTGGCTACTTTTGAGATTGAAAGACAGGGGTGGTCCAAGAGCAGAGCTTGATAATGCGTGAGGTGGGAGGTAGAAAGCCAGTGGTCAGGGGCGCTCCTAAGGTGGACCTCAACCAAGTGGGGGCCATGATGGAGAGGGCTTGGCCCAAAGAAAGCTTATCAGCCTCATGCACTAAGATTGCTGTTGCTGCAGCTGCTCGGAGGCGGGGTTTCAGCCAGATGCAACTGGGTCGAGGTGTTTAAAGGGGTAAGCAACAGGACGTCATCAGGGGCCCAAGGTTTCAGTAAGGACACCTTTACTGACACCTTGAGACTCAGCAATGAAAAAGTGAAAGGGTTTGGTGACATCCAGGAGGGCTAGAACAGGGGCAGAAACCAAGGCAAATTTCAAAGTTTCAAAAACTTTTTGCTCGACCAGAGCCCAAAGCAGGGGGCCAGAGCAGGCAGTAGTGGAGCATAGGGGCTTGGCAATTTCCGGGAGGCTCAGGATCCATATCCTGCCATATCTGACCGTCCCTAAAACCTCACGAACTTGCTTCTTTGAGGTGGGAAAGGGGAGGCCAAGAACAGCTTGGACGCTAACTGGGGAGAGGGACCTTCTGCCTTGGTTAAGGAGATATCCAAGATAAGTGGCACAGGTCTGGCAAAGCTGAGCCTTCTGACTGGAGACCTGAGATGCTGAAGATTGGAGCAGGGAGAGCAGGGATGGGGTGGCTTGGAGGCAGAGGCATTCAGAGGGGAGGGCCAAGAGGAGGTCATCAACACACTGAACAAGGGAGCAGTCAGGGTTAGGAGCCCAGAATGACTGGACATCTTTGTGGAAAGCCTCTTCGAAGAGAGTAGGGGAAGTTTTCAAACCTTGTGGCAAGCTGGTCCATGTTCGCTGACTAGATAACCAACCACAGGATCAACCCATTTAAAGGCAAACAGCTAAGGGAAAGGAGAAGCCTTCAGATCTAGGACAGTGTATGTAGTATGATCAGTGGGAAGAAGACTGAGTAGGGTATAGGGGCTGGGGACAGAGAGGGTAGGGACAGTTAGGCATGACAAGGTAAAAGTGGATGACGGTGCCTTGCTACAGATCCACAGAGTATGCTGAAGTCCACGAGCAGGAAGTTATCTGTCCTGTGGCCCCTTGGACCAGTGTGGTTCCTGGGAAAGGGGGTCTAGAGGGTTAGTGAGGATAGTATAGGCTGCACCCATGGCTACAAGGATGTTGACAGTATGACCCCCAATCTTTGCCTTTACCCTGGGTTCCTGGGGGTCTGGAAAAAAGGAAGCAGGGACACTTCAGTCCCCTAGGGCTAAGATTGTAGAGGAATTTTTGCCCCGTAGATTCTTAGGTTATCTCTCCTGGATCTGTTCTCCAGGTCAGTTCTTTTCCAGTGAGATATTTTGCACTTTCTTCTAATTTTTCAATCTTCATGTTTTGCTTGACTGACTCTTGATGCATCACAAAGTCCTTAGCTTCATTTTGACTGATTCTAATTTTTAGTGAATTATTTTCCTTGGTGAATTTTTGAAGCTCCTTTTTTTAGGTATTTTTCTCCAGTTTTTTAGTATTTTCTCCTGGAGTAATAACTGGAGTAAAATAGTATTAATAATTATATATATATATACTATTATTAATACTATTTTACATGTAATTGGGAAATAAGATATACAGGCACTGGGGCATAGAGATCCACTGGAAAAGTCGAAAGGGGTATGGGAGAAAATATAGGAGAGAGCAGATTGGAGGAGGGGATATCCTGTGGGACTGCTATTTTGGAGAAGTAGGTAGGTGAAAAATGGGGAGAAAATTTGTAACTCAAAATATGGCGGAAATGAATGATGTAAATCAGAGGTTAATGAAGCATTTGAAAAATGAAAAAAAAATCCTAATTCTGGAGTTATCAAGACTTAAATGGGATCTCAGAGAAAGCTTCATTTTTTAAAAATTATGTTATTCTTAAATTAGTCAGAAAGAAAAAGAAGGATCTACTGCTGGCACTCTTTTGGAAGACTATAGAGATAAGTCCATGAATCCTCTTCTGCTTAATTCTCTCTTGAACCCATTCTTGGATGAATATGGAAGATAACTGTCTCTGCTAGTCTCTTTCCTTTCCAACCCTTCCTCCACGTGGTTGAATATAGATTGAAAAACAAAATATTAGCAAAAAGACTAAAACAAATAACACAGAAATTGTACACCATGACCAGGTTAGATTTATACTAGGAATGCAGTATTGTTTTTCTATGATGAAAATTGTAAATTTAATTAACCACATTAATGAGAAATCACCAAAATTCATATGATTGTATGAATATATGCAGAAAAACTTTTTGACAAAATGTAACACCTATTTCTGTATAAAAACAAAATATTAAGAAAATAGAAGTAAATGGGCTTTTCCTTAAAATGATACATATATACCCATATACATCTACCCATATATGTGTACTTGTGCACATATACATATATACATGTGTGTATACACATACATGAATTGTGTTGTATGTTGTGTTCACACATATGCATATATATATATTTATGCATATAAAGAGCTACAATTATTTGTAACTGAGAGGAACTAGAAGTTTTTCCAATAAATTCAAGGGTGAAATGTGGATTTCCATTGTCACCACTTTTGTTTGGCAGAGGAATAAGACAAAAAAAAGAAATTGAGTGGATAATGAAGTGGATGAAGAAGAAATGAAATCACTTGTTTTCTGATGATATCATGGTATATTTAAAGAATTGACTCTAGAGTCAATTAAAATTAATTAAAAATTAATAACTTCTTTCCTTCTTAATGAGCACTTTTGTAATTGAATCTACAGAAGAATATGCTTCAGTAGTTTTATTTTTGAATATTTTGTGCTTTCTATAGTTATGAGATTTCCTTTTCTCTTATTGTCTCTATTATATCAGAATGACCATGTGACCTTGGGCAAGTCACTTAACCCCAACTGCCCTCCAAAAAAAATATAATGATATTGATTTCTTTAGGTTTACTTCATAACCAGCAACTTTGCTGAAGTTATTGTGACTCAAGATTTTTGCTAATTCCCTGGAATTTTCTAAATAACCCATCATGTCATCAGCAAGTAAGTATAGTTTTCTTTCTTTTGCCTATCTTTATGCTTTATTCCCTTCTTTTATTTCTTGCCTTTTCTAGCATTTTAATAATGACAATGATGATAACAATAACAGCCAGCATTTACATAGTACTTTATGGTTTTCAAAATGCTTTATAAATACTATTTCATTTTATCTTCATAGTAATCCTGGGAGGCAGCTGCTATTATTATCTTCATTTTACAAATGAGGAAACTGAAATGGGCAGGGGTTAAGTAATTTACCCAGGTTCACACAGCTAGTTTCTTAGGCTAGATTTGAACTCAGGTATCCCTGCCTCCAAGTCTAGTGTTCTTTCCACTTTGCTACCTGGATATATATAAATGTGGTGAGATAGCTTTTATTGCACCTCAATGTGATTCAATATTCAATTGAATGGGTATATAGAAAAGTTGAAACTGGTTCTTTCCTCAAAAGAAATCCTGGTGGCAAAGAATACAAGCTCTATCCACCTAAAGTGGAGTTGTTTTTCAAGGATAAAGCCAACAATGACCCAAAGTGGTCTAGGAACAGCTTATTGCTACAAATTGGTGTTTTGTTGGATTTAACAGAGGTTGGACTGAAGTGGATATCATGAGTCATTCCACACAAGCTATTTTTGAAATACTGGGAAAATCCTGTTTACTTAAGAACTATACATGAAGATTGAATTTGGCATTGGTATAACACAAAATAAATTATTCTTGCTGATGTTATTAGTAATGATTCCTGGAGGCTCTGAACATCTGGTGATAAAACCCAAAGAAAGACAAGTAGTCATACCAGAACCTTAAGTAAGTGAGTGATTCCTGAAGGCCTACAAGTGGAGAAGGAAAACTTTGAATGGTTTGCAGAAAGAATAGAGTTGCTTCAAAAAGTGGCAAATCCATGCAGACTTGTAGTACCGATGAGCTCAACTTCTGATCTTGGTCATTATGAAAAAATTAAGATTTGTGGAAACTATGCAATTCCATGTGAACTTTGAGTAGCATCTTCCCATTAAGGACCAGATGAAATTCTAAAAATTAAAGCAGACTCTGTAAAAGATGGTGTTCCTACTGTTTTTGTGGCAGTGCTAGCAGATGCAATGGTTTGGGTTTGGTGGTGTTGGGTAACACTGCATATCCAGTAGTAAATTTTCCACCCCTTATACCTGATTGGGGAGCTCAGAATGTATGGTCCTCATGTTGAATTTCTAGTGGTCTTGTCTGTTCAACTATACTTTCACGAGAGGGTGAAGTTGAGCTGTTCGATTTGCAGCTCAGATATTTGAGGTAAATAACCATTTGCTATGGGTTAAACTTCAAGGAAGCATATTAAACACATAGGTTTTCCTTGAAGCAGGTGGATAAGAAAATCAAAGAAGGCAGATTATAAGAAAAATGCAGTGCTTTTTAAAAAGAGGAAAATTTTTAAAATTCTAATTTAGCTTCAAAAAACATTACAGAGAAGGCAAGAGAAATGATTCTAGGGGTGGAGCCAAGATGGCCAAGAAAAGGCAGTGACTCACATAAGCTCTCCCCAAAACCTTCCAAATACTTTAAATAATGCCATAAAACAATTCCTGGGGTAACAAAACCCACAAAAGTATGGGGCAAAATAGTTGTCCAGATAAAGACACCTTAGAAGATCGGCAGGAAAGGTCCATCACATGGGGTTAGAGTGGAACACAGTGCAGCACAGGCCATGACAGCACAGATCAGGCCCCAGCAAACCAAGAGAAGGCCTTGGGAACCATTGAATCAGCAATAGCAGCAGTGTCTGCTTCCAGAGCTCTCTGCCCAAAGAAGGTAAGGGGGTCAAACCTGAACAGTGGGAGACTAAAAGGGTCTCTTTGCTGGCACTGGGGGCAGGAGTCTTTTGCTTTGTCCACATTAGATTTGGGTCACAGTCATGGGTGGCAGTCCCAGGGCAAGGGGGAACACTAACACACCAGAGCTTGTGGCCACAGTGGAGCAGGAGCTCTCATCACAGTTATAAGACAGAAAAGATTACTTGTGGCCATTCACACACCAAAGCACAGGCAAGAAGAGTAAACAAACCTCTCCTTAGAGCATGCCACCTTGGAAGAACTGAAAACTTACAGGTCCCTAGAAGTATCTCTGAAAAGAACTGCACAAAACCCTTGAAGTTTATGACAGTGAATCCTCCACCCTGGATGCAAAATGCCACTTTAACAAAGTTTTAAAATTCAAGAAATAGACTGAAAAAATAAACAAAAAAGAAATATGACCAAAGAAAGTTGCTGTGGTGACAAGGAAGATCAAAACACATGCTTAGAAGAAAACAACCAAACTCAAACATCCAAAGCCTTCAAGAAAAGTATGAATTAGTCTCAGATCATGGAATAGCTCAAAAAGGATTTTAAAAATCAAGAAATAGAGGTAGAAAAAAATTTGGGATGAGAAATGAGAGTGATGCAAGAAAATCATGAAAAAAGTGTCAATATCTTGGTAAAGGAGACACAAAAAAAATACTGAAGAAAATAACACCCTAAAAAAAAAGACTAGGCCAAATGTTAAAAGTGGTACAAAAAGCCAATGATGAGAAGAATGCTTAAAAAGCAGAACTGACTAAATGGAAAAAAAAGCACAAATATTAACCAAAGAAAAAAACTCCTTAAAAAGTAGAATTGGGGGGCACAGTGAATAGAGCACTAGCCCTGGAATCAGGAGGACCTGAGTTCAAATCCCACCTCAGACATTTAACACAAAAAAAACTAGCCATGTGACCTTGGGAAAGTCACTTAACCTCAATTGCCCTATATTCCCCTCTCCAAAAAAAAAAATAAAATTGGCCAAATGGAAAAGAAGGTATAAAAGTTCAGTAAAGAAAATAATTCCTTAAAAATTATACTTGAGGGGGCAGCTAGGTGGCACAATGAATAGAACACAGGCCCTGGAGTCAGGAGGACCTGGATTTGGATCCAGCCTCAGACACTTGACACAAAAAATAGACGTGTGACCTTGGGCAAGTCACTTAACCCCAGTTACCCTCCAAAAAATAAAAATAAATTATAATTGAACAAATAGAAGCTAATGACTTTATGAGAAAACAAGAAACAATAAAACAAAAACAAAAGAATGAAAAAAGTAGAAGACAGGGCAGCTACTTGGTGCAGTGAATTGAGCACTGGTCCTGTAGTCAGGAGGACCTGAGTTCAAATCTGGCATCAGACAATTAACACAAAAACTAGTCATGTGACCTTGGGCAAGTCACTTAACCCCATTTGCCCTCCAAAAAGAAAAATAAAAGAAAAAAAATAGAAGACAATATAAAATATCTCCTTGAAAAAAAAACTAACCTGGAAAATAAATCCAGGAGAGATAATTTAAAAATTGTTGGACTACCTGATAGATATGAAAAAAATAGCTTAGCATCTTTCAAGAAATTATCAAGCAAGATGGTGGAGTAAAAGCAGGAACTTATCTGAGCTCCTGCTCCAACCACCTCCAATACCTGTAAAATATGACTCTAAACAAATTTTAGAGCTACAGAACCCACAAAGTGACAGAAACAAATCTCCTGCTGAAGGCAGCCTGGCAGGCTGAGAGGAAGGGTCTATCACACTGGTCTGGGAGCCAAGCACAGTCCCATACCAGCCCCCTGGGCCCAGACCCAGAGAGGCCCTGATCAGCAGCCCAGACCAGCCAGAACAGACTTCAAGAGAGTGAAATACCAGCAGCTGTGGGGGTTTCTAGACTTCTCAACCCATAAACACCAAAGAGAAAATAAAAGGTCAGTAGGGAACTCCACTGGAACAGAATGCAGAACAGCTCAGTCCAATCCCTGCCCCCAAGGCAAGAGGTGGCAGAGGCAAGGTGTCTGTAGCTGCTGCCACATAGCTGCCTCCAGAGCTCCTGGAGTGAAGATCTTATGGGGACCAAGTGACCATTCAGAAGGTAGTTGCTCTAGCTTTGACCTGCTTGGATCTGGGTCGCAGTCTTGGGTGGTGGACCTGGGATGAGTGTGCCAGA
The DNA here is from genome assembly GCF_028583685.1 of Petaurus breviceps papuanus. Lineage (NCBI taxonomy): Eukaryota > Metazoa > Chordata > Mammalia > Diprotodontia > Petauridae > Petaurus > Petaurus breviceps. The sequence goes on along the minus strand of NW_027187374.1, from coordinate 5,111,398 downwards.
ACTTCTGATGACTGTAGAGAGGGTGCCCTCCTCAGACTTCTGACTCTGTCAGACTTCTGACAACTGCAAAACCCCCATGATTTGGGACATAGCTCTCTCCACTCTGGAAGCAGATTTCTACCATGGCAAAGAGGTAAAAAGTCAAGTAATTGTCTGGCAAGATGTGCAAGCAGAGGAAACACAATCAGACCACAGAATGCTTTTTTGGGGACAAAAAGGATCAAAACATGGAATGAGAAGAAGGGAAAAACTCCTGCATCAAAAGCTTCCACGAAAAATATGAACTGCTTACAGGTCAGAGAGGAGCTCAAGAAGGATTTTGAAAATCAGCTAAGAGAAATAGAGGAAAAAATGGGAAGAGAAATGAGAATCATGCAAGAAAATCATGAAAAGTGAGTTAACAGCTTGCTAAAGGAGACCCAAAAAACTAATGAAGAAAATAACACCTTAAAAAATAGACTGAGGGGGTGAGGTCAAGATGGTGAAGTAGAAACAGAACTTCCATGGGACTCATGCTTCCACCTACTCCAATTCATGTAAAAGGTGACTCTGAACAAATTTTGGAACTACAGAACCCACAAAATGACAAAGAGAAGCTAACCTTCCACTGAGGAGAGACTGGCAGGCCAGCAGAAAGGGGACAGTGTGGCTTTCAGGGAGCTGACCTCACCTCTGTACAAGCCCGAGGTCTTAGCCTCAGGGCAGCCACAGCCAGCCACCAGCAGAAGGGACGCTAGATCACCAGCAGCTGTGGTGGTTTCCAGAATTATCAACCCACAGAGGCTAAGAACAAAGTGCTAGGTCAGTGCAGTGTGGACTTTGGGACCTGGGAGTTTAGGAGTGTGATCCCAACTTTGCCACCTAGAGGGAGAACTGGCTGAGGTCCTGCAGCTGTGCAGCAAAAGCCACATGGCTGCTTCAGCTCCTGGCCTGCAAACTGTAGGGGGACCAAGCAACCAGTTTGAGGGGTAATTGCTCTTCCTTTAACCTGCTTGGATCTGGATTGCAGTCTAGGGTGGAGGTCCTGGGACCTCTGCAACCAGCTTGCCAGAGTGCATGGAGGCTTCAGAGAGGGCACCCAACTAATACCTTCGGGAGCTAAGAAAACCCCAGCTATTGGGACAAAGCTCCCCTGTCTGGTAGCAGAGTCCTAATGTGGCAAAAAGCCCAAAAGTCAAGTAATTTAGTGGCAACAAGAGCATACGAGGGAAGCAAAGCAAGCAGAGCAACCTAAATTTACACTCCTATTTGGGGGACAAAAAGGATTGAAGCATGGAACAGGAGGAAGACAGTGAAGTCAGAACTCCTGCACCGAAAGCTTCCAAGAAAAATATGACCTGGTTACAGGCCATAGAGAGAGGACTTTAAGAAGGATTTTGAAAACCAAATAAGAGAAGTAGAGGAAAATTGTGAAGAGAAATGATAATGATGCTAGAAAATCATAAAATGAGAGTCAACAACCTGACTGAAGAAAATAAAACCTTGAAAAATAGACTAACTCAAATGGCAAAAGAGGCTCAAAAAGGCAATGAGGAGAAGAATGCCTTGAAAAGCTGAATTTGCCAGGTGGAAAAAGAATCTCAAAAGCTCACTGAAGAGAATCATTCCTTCAGAATTAGATTGGAGCAAATGGAAGCTAGTGATTTTATGAAAAATCAAGATACTATTAAACAGATCCAAACAAATGAAAACAGAAGGCAATGTGAAATATCTCATTGGAAAAACCACTCACCTGGAAAATAGATCCAGGAAAGATAATTTTAAAATTATCTTTAATACATACATATATATATATATACTATTATTAATATGATTTTACATGTAACTGGGAAATAAGATATGCAGGCACTGGGGCATAGAAATCCACCATGCCCTAGTGGAAAGTTGGAGGGGGTATGGGAGAAGACATGAGAGAGAGCAGATTGGAGAAGGGGATATCCTGTGGGATCGCTATTTTGGGGTGGTGGGTAGGGAAAAAATGGGGAGAAAATTTGTAACTCAAAATCTTGTGAAAATGAATTATGTAAACTAGAAGTTAATAAAGCATTTGATTAAAAAAATAGAGTACCTCAAATGACAAAAGAGGCTAAAAAACCCAATGAGGAGAAGTATGCCTTAAAAAGCCAAATTTGCCAGGTGGAAAAAGAATCTCAAAAGCTCACTGAAGAGAATCATTCCTTCAGAATTAGATTGGAGCAAATGGAAGCTAGTGATTTTATGAAAAATCAAGATACTATAAAACAGATCCAAACAAATGAAAAAATAGAAGTCAAGGTGAAATAGCTCATTGAAAAAATGACTGACCTGGAAAATAGATACAGAAGGGAAAATTTAAAAATTATTGGACTACCTGAAAGCCATGATAAAAAAAAAAGAACCTAGAAGTCATCCTTCAAGAAATTCTCAAGTAAAATTGCCCTGACATTCTAGAACCAGGGGGCAAAATGGAAATTGAAAGAATTCACAATCACCTCTTGAAAAAGATCCTAAAAAGAAAATTCCTAGGAATATAATAGCCAAATTCCAGATTTTCCAGGTCAAGGAAAAAATATTACAAGTTGTTAGGAAGAAACAATTTGAGTACTGTGGAAACACAATCAGGATAATACAAAATCTAGAAGCTACTACACTAAGGGATTGAAGAAGGACTTGGAATATGATATTCCATAGGTCAAAGGAGCTAGGATGAAAACCAAGAATCACCTACACAGCAAAACTGAGTATAATGCTTCAGGGAAAAATATGGTCATTCAATGAAATAGAGGACTTTCAAGTATTCTTTAAAAAAAAAAAAGCAATTGGGGTTAAGTAACTTGCTCGAGGTTACGCGGCCACTTATTTCTGGGTGTGGTGCTAAATATCTGAGCCCAGATTTGATCCCCAGGTCATCCCGACACTGGGGCCAGTGCTCTTACTCACTGAGCCACCTGGCCACCCCTAACTTTCAAGTATTCTTGATGAAAAAAACAGAGCTGATCAGAAAATTTGACTTTCAAATATAAGAAGCAAGAGAAGAATGAGAAGGTAAACAGGAAAAAGAAATCATAAGGAACTTATTAAAGTTGAACTATTTACATTCCTACATGGAAAAATGATAATTGTAACTCATGAGACTTTTCTCAGTATGAGGATAGTTGAAGGGAATACATATATGTATGTATAGGAGGCTATATTGTGTATAAATACATATGTGAGTGTGTCTATATGTGTGTACATGTATACATAGACAGGACACAGGATCAGTTGAATAGGAAGGGATGATATCTAAAAAATAAAATTCAGAGGTAAGAGAGGAATATAATGAGAGAAAGAGAAGGGGAAAGTTAGAATAGGGTAAATTATCTCATATAAAAGTGGCAAGAGAAAACTGTTACAATGGAGGGGAAGAACAGGAAGGTGAAAGGTAATGGGTCAATTTTACTCTCATTGAATTTGGCTTAAGAAGGGAATAACACACACACTCAATTGGGTATCTTACCCTACAGAAAAGTAGGGGGGAAGGGGATAAGAGAGGGGAATGATAGAAAGGAAGGCAGATTGGGCGAGAGAGAAGTTAGAAGCACACACTTTTGAAAAGGGACAGGATCAAAGTAGAAAATAGAGTAAGTGGGGGTAGGGGGATAGGATGGAGGGAAATATAGTTAGTCTTTCAGAATATAACTACTGTGGAAATATTTTGCATAACTATACATGTACAACCTATATTGAATTGCTTGTCTTCCCAGTGGGGATGATTGAGGATGGAAGAAGGGAAAGAATCTGGAAATCAAAGTTTTAAAAGCAAATGTTAAAAAAAATGTTTTTTATGTGCAACTGGGAAATAGATATACAGGCACTGGTGTACAGAAATCCATCTTGCCCTTCTAGAAAGTTAGAGGGGAATGGGGGAGGATTGACTAATTGGACAGAAAATGAAAATGACAAATGTTGGAGGAAATGTGGGAAAAAATGAGACATTGATGTGCTGTTTGTGGAGTTGTGAATTGTTTCAATCATTCTGTCCAAAGGGCTATAAAACCATACATACATACCTTTTGACATAGAAATACCCATACTAGATCTGTATACCAAAAGACATTTTTAAAAATAGGAAAAGGACTTGTATGTACAAAAATATTTATAGCAGCTCTTCTCTGGGGGCAAAGAATTGGAAATTGAGGGGAAACCCATCAATTGGGAAATTGCTAAACAAATTGTGCTACGTGACTATGATGGAATGCTGTAAGAAATGATGAGCATGATCCTTCAGAAAAACCTGGAAAGTCTTACATGAGCCGGTAGAAAGTGAAATGTACTGTGTACAAAGTAACAGCAATATTGTAAGATGATCAGCTTTTAATGGCTTAGCTATTATCAGCAATACAATGATACAAGACAACTTGGAAGGACTTATGATGAAAAGTACTATCCATCCCCAAAGAACTGATGGTGTCTGAATCCAGATTGAAGCATTCTTTTTTAAACTTTCTTTATTTTTCTTGGTTTTTTTTCAGTCTGTGTTTTCTTTCACAGCATGACTAATATGGAAATGTTTATGGAAATGCTACATATGTATAGCCTATATCAGACTGCTTGCCTCTCAATGAGAGGGGTGGAAAGGAAAGAAGGGAAAGATTTTAGGACTCAAAGTTTTTTTAACAAATCTTTAAAACTGTTTTTACATGTAATTGGGGAAAAATAAAATACTAAAAAAAAAGAAAAAATGATTTTAAACTAATTATAGAAAAATACTAATAAAATTCTCATTTTTTAAAAAGGCACATATCAGATTAATACATCATTGACAGAGTTATGAAATGGTATTATCATTTTAAAAAGTATTTTGCAATTAAAATAATAAAACAAATAAAGTGACAAAAAATGTGACTTTTTGAACCAGAGATTCCATTACTTGGCTTATACTCCAAGGAAGTCATTAATAAGAAAAAAGTTCCTATACATACCAAAATATTAATAGAAGCACTTTTTTTCCAATAGTAAAGAATTAAAAATCAAATCCATCAATTGGGAAATGGCTAAACAAATTGTGGTACATGAATGTAAGGGAATATTACTGTGCTGTAAGACTTAATGTCTGTGATGAATATAGAGAAGTATGGAAAGATATATATGAACTGGTGCAGAGTGAGTAGAGCTCAGAAAAATGATGTGCCAAAAAAATCAAATGTAAATGTCATGACAAATATCGATCAGGCCTTGAATGAAAAGATATGAGAAGAAACCCATAACCTATCCCTTCATGGGGGTGGGAGGTCCACAGGTGTCATACATCAAATATTTTCAGACATTTTCAGTGTATTGATCAGTTATGCTAATATTTTTCCTTTCTAAAAAATATTATAAAAAACTTTAAAATATTGACATTCTGGATGGCTCTTTGGGAGGAGGAAAAGGGAGGGACATACAAAATTACTATGGTGATGTTAGAAGCAGAAAATATCAATCAATTTTATTTTAAAATAAAAGAAATTTTTTTAAAGACACACATGTCTTTAAGTAATTGGTGTTATTCTGAGTGTGCTTTGTGTTTTTAATCATTTCCATCAGTTCTAGCCCTCACCAGCTATGTTCACATTATTACTATCTAGTGCCCCTGTTCTATTAGGGGAAAAGGGGGAAGGAAACAAACACTTATCAAGCATCAAACATGTGCCAGACATTTTACAAATATTATCTCATTTGATCCTCCCTTTGACCCTAGGAGGTATCCCTATTTTAGAGTTGAGATAAGTGGAGCACACAGGGGCTAAGTGACTTGCCCAGAGTCATACATCTAGTGACCGAGGCTAGATTTGAACTTAGGTCTTAACAGCAATTGACTTTTTCAAAGTGATATTTACTTCAAAGATATATCAAGAGCAAACTACAGATATTTTTTCCCAGCACCTTAGAGGTCTACACTCCCTACATTACCTCAGGCTCTGGGGTGATGAAGGGAGAAGTAGGTTCAAAATGTAGCTCAGTTCTATTACACTGAGTACTGGTCTCTTAGGCTGACTTTTTCCCACTTGCAGAGTACCCTATGTGCTTGCAGAAGAGACACAAATAAACATTCATGCCATTCCATTGCATGGAGCACTTCTGAACTGGTCTCTTCCTACTTTCAAGGGACCTTTCCTACTACAGGGCAGGACTATTCTTTTTTGTTTTTTTTTCTGAGGGGGGAAGGTGGGGCAATTGGAGTTAAGCAACTTGCCCAAGGTCACCCAGCTAGTTTTGTGTTAAGTGTCTCAGACTGGATTTGAACTCATGTCCTCCTAGTCCTCTATTCACTGAGCCACCTAGCCACCCCATTGGTCTTTTTTTTTTAGGACTATTCTTATCAGCTTCCCACACTGTTCCCTTCACCTGAGCTACCTAGCACCCTGAGAAGTCTCCACTCCTGACTGAAACAAAAATTATATTAATACCTTTCTAAACTAATTCATCAATGATTAACTTCCACACAGTCATATCTTCCCCATTGCAGTTATCTTAACCCTGAGATGTTTACTCTCTGCAAATTAATTTACTATGTATTGTCATTTTCATTACATTGATAAGGTCCAACCATAAGCAAAATTATATATCTTTATTTCTGTAAAGTCTATATTGTAATTTATGTTCCATTAACTTTAAATAAAATCTTAAAAGTATTGGAGGGAGGGAGTTAATTTATCTCCTCTTGCTTGGAAAGTAATCAAAAGATTTCATTTCCCCTGTTTTTATGATTTTCATTATTTCTTCTTAGCTTACTTCACATTCAAACTCTCTTTGGTGAAAACTAGTTCATGTTCGTGTCATTTTAGGACACATTGACATGTACGGAAATGTAATGTAAGGGCATCTGAGGCAGAGATTTTCTTTCCACACTCATGCTTACAGATGTATATGTGTGGCTACTGCTTATATGAATGAGGGGAAAATACTTTTAAAAGATGTGGCATCTGGGGCGGAACCAAGATGGCAGAGTAGAAGCAGGACCTCTGTAGCAGCAAGCACCCCAAGCGTCCTCAGGGTTTGCAGCTACCACAGGTTCTTGGATCTGCTTTGTTAAAGGAAAGCAACTCAAAATGGGTTACCACGCTTACTTTAATCAGTCAGACATATATCGTTTACCTTGTTCAGGAGAAAAGGTCAGCACCCTGAACCTCAAAGTATACAGGCATAATTATCAAGACAGAAACATCAAGTAGACAGATTTCCAAACTGTCCAACCATTACATCCATACCCAGTCAACATCTGGGT
>NW_027187374.1:5044190-5104160 GCF_028583685.1 Petaurus breviceps papuanus | reverse complement strand
TTAGCCTAGGGGCAGGGAAGATCTTTAAAATTTACATTCGCATTACAACCTCCCCGCTGCTCCATCTTCCACCTTCCCCAATCCATGTAAAAAGGGGACTCTGAACAAACTTTGGAGCTGCATAACCCACAAAATGACACAGAGAAACTAACCTCCTGCTGAGGACAGCCTGGCAGACCGGCAGGAATCAGCCAGTGCAGTGCTCTGGGAGCCAAGCCCAGCCCCACACTGAGGCTTTAGCCCCAGGGTGGGCCTGACCAGCCGCAGGCCAGAGGGACCCCAGATCACCAGCAGCTGTGGCTGTTTCCAGATTTATCAACACATAGATGTGAAAGACAAAATGAGAGGTCAGTGCAGACTGGACTTTGGGACCAGTAAGTGGGAGTGTGTGGCTTTTGTCCCCGGGGCGAGAAGCCTCTGAGTGCTAGCACAGACAGCCAGCGCCACATGGCAGCTTCAGCTCCTGGCATGCAGAGTGTAGGGGGACCAAGCACCAGTCTGAGGGGTAATCGCTCTTGCTTTAACCTGCTTGGATCTGGATTGCAGTCTAGGGTGGAGGTTCTGGGGTGTATGTCCAGCTTGCCAGAGCCTGTGGAGACCAGAAAGGGCACCCATCTAATACCTCCAGCAACTGAGAAAACCCCAGTGTTTGAGATGAAAGCTCCCCTGTCTGGTAGCAGAGTCCTACTGTGGCAAAAAGCCCAGGGGTCAAGTGACTGAGGGGCGACATGACCAGGCAAATGAAACAAGGCAGACAGAAGATTCCAACATTAGACTCCTATTTTGGGGATAAAAAGGAGCAAAGCATGGAACAGGAAGAAGACAGTGAAGTCAGAACTCCTGCACCAAAAGCTTCATAGGAAAATACAAGCTGGTTACACACCATAGAAGACCTTAAGAAGCAGATAAGAGAAATGGAGGGAAAAATTGGGTAGAGAAATGAGAACAATGCAAGAAAATTATGAGATGAGAGTCAACAGCCTGACTGAGGAAAATAACACTTTAAAAAACAGACTGACTCAAATGGCAAAAGAGGCTTAAAAAGGCAATGAGGAGAAGAATGCCTTAAAAAAGCTGAATCTGCCAGATGGAAAAAGAATCTCAAAAGTTCAATGAGGAGAATCATTGCTTCAGAATTAGACTGGAGCAAATGGAAGCTAATGACTTTATGAGAAATCAAGATGCTGTTAAACAGTTCCAAACAAATGAAAGAATAGAAGGCAATGTGAAATATCTCATGGGAAAAACCACTGACCTGGAAAATAGATCCAGGAGAGATAATTTTAAAATTATTGGACTACCTGAAACCCATGATCAAAAAAAAAGAACCTAGAAATCATCCTCCAGGAAGTTCTCAAAGAAAACTGCCCTGATGTTTTAGAACGAGAGGGCAAAATAGAGGTTGAAAGAATCCACCAATCACCTCCTGAAAAAGATCCCCAAAAAGAAAACTCCTAGGAATATAATAGCCAGGTTCCGGAATTCCCAGATTAAGGAGAGAATATTACAAGCATCCAGGAAGAAACAATTTGAATATTGTGGAAACACAATCAGGATAACCCAGGATCTGGCAGCTTCTACACTGAGGGATCGAAGGACTTGGAATATATTCTGGAGGGCAAAGGAGCTGGGATTAAAACCAAGAGTCACCTACCCAACAAAACTGAGTATCATGTTTCAGGGGAAAATATGGTCATTCAGTGGAATAGAGGACTATCAATCATTCTTGCTGAAAAAATCAGAGTTGAACAGAAAATTTGACATTCAGATACAAGAACCAAGAGAAGCATGAGAAGGTACACAGGGAAAAGAAATCATAAGGAACTTTTCAAAGTTCAACTATTAACATTCCTACATGTAAAAACAATCATTTTAACTTATAAAACTTTTATTAGTAGTTGAAGGGAATAGAAATATATATCTGTGTGTGTATGTGTGTGTGTCTATATATGAGGGTATATGGGCATATGAATACATATGTTAATGTGTATATATATACTTACAGGTATACATAGATAGAGGGCACAGGACCAATTTAACAGGAAGGGATGATACTTAAAAGGTGAAATTAAGAGGTGCGAGAGGAATATAATGAGAGGAGATGGGGAGAGACAGAATGGGTTAAACTATCTCATACAGAAGAGGCAAGGGAAAATGGTTACAATGGAGGGGAAGAATAGGAAGGCAAAAGGGAATGGGTCAGCCTTATTCCCATTGAATTTGGCTTGGGGAGAGAATGAAATACATGCTAAATAGGGTATCTCACCTTCCAGGAGAGTAGGGGGGAAGGGAATGAGAGGGGGATGATGGAAGGGAAGGTAGGTTGAGGGGGGAGGGAAGTTGGAAGCACTCACTTTTGAAAAGAGACGGGATCAAAGTAGAGAATTGAACAAGTGGGAGGTGGGATAGGAGGGACGGAAATATAGTCAGTCTTTTACAATATATCTACTATGTTATTGTTTTGCATTAGCCACACATGTACATCCTATACTGAACTGCTTATCTTCCCAGTAAGCGTGGGTGACAAGGGAGGAAGGGAATGAATCTGGAATTCAAAGTTTTAAAATAAATATTCAAATACATATACTATTATTAATACTATTATACATGTAATTGGGAAATAAGATATACAGGCAATGGGGCATAGAGACCCACTGGAAAAGTCCAAAGGGATATGGGAGAAAATATGGGAGAGAGCAGATTGTAGGAGGGGATATCCTGTGGGACTGCTATTTTGGGGTGATGGTAGGGGAAAAATGGGTAGAAAATTTGTAACTCAAAATCTGGTGGAAATGAATGATGTAAATCAAAAGTTAATAAAGCATTTGAAAAAAAAATTTTAAAAAAAGATGTGGCATCTGATGGAATATGTTACCAAGGTTTCACAAATAACTGAATTCCACTCAAATTTGTAGTAGGTACTTAGTCATGCTAATCTTATAACAAGTGTGTTTTCCATCCCTTGATGATACTCAGTACTAGTGTGAGTTATTCTTGCATTTTTCTCTAAATTTAACCCCAAGTATAACATGATTCTTATTTTTATCTAAGGGAATGGCATGCAATATAAATACATAAATATCTTTTATATTGTGTGTTTTAAAATGTAGTTTCTCAGAAAATAGATAATAAACAATGTGTTCTAATAGATTTTTAAAAGAAATCTATCTTTAAGTACAAAATGACAAAAATATCCAGACAGTATATAGTATCTCTTTGTGTTAATTACTTGGCAACTGGTTTTTCTGTGTGTCATGGTATAAAGCCCTGAGCCATTCAATCACAGTAGTGCTAGAGAAAAATATCTATTAAGTTTCTTTTTCAAGAAAAAGTCCTGATATCATTGCTCTGCATGATGAAATTCCAAAGAATTTTTTTTATTTTTATAGAGTACATAGACATGTGCTAGGAGTAGTTTATTATATCACAAATTATATGTTTGGAAGACTTTTTATAATTGCTAGGTGATTGACTTGGGATCAAAATTAATGTGATATCATTCTCAACCATAAGAAATATGTCTTTTCTCTTTCTTTTTGGCAATAATGGAATATTTGAGAGTCTGTCCTTGAACTATGGATTATTTGCTGTTATTTAATATCAGGATCTAAATGTGTACCTGAAAGGGATATTGGAAATCATTTAGTTCAAGCCCCTTGTTTTAAAAATTGAGGGAACAGAGACTCAGAAAGATTAAATGATATATTGATGGTCACAGAGAAAAGTGAGATTTGAACCCAGGTCCACTGACTCCAAATCTATCACACATGAAGTTCTTCCCTATTTGGTGCATTAACGTTTAAAATTAGAGCTTGTTTCACTGATCTTCTCATCAACTGAATCCATAAGCACAGAATATGGTCTGTGCCACATCATCTCCCAAAAGGAAAAAGACTCGTATTGTACCTTAACATTGAATTGAAAAGTAATCTTAGCTGAAGTGATCTGGAATTGAAAAGAAAACGAATGAATAACCTAACAGTTCTTATCTACTTTTAGCGTACCTACTTTCTCTTGCCTCTTGAAACATCAGGTTCACAATACTCTCTTGAGAATCTCTTCTTTTCAAACCTCTCTTATCTAATTGCTGCTAAAGTGAACAAAGGCTAGAATCTTAATTCCTTAAAACTTTGTTCTTTGTATAGGATATGAGGGCAGAAAGATGCTAGAGCCAGAATGAACATGAATTCCAGGAAGTCAAATATTACTGAATTCAGCAATGAAGCCCTCCTATGAAAGGAAGGCTTCATATCACACACCTCTTTCCTGGCTAGCCCATGTTTAAGGTTGTGGGAGGGGCAGGGTGCTGCCGGCAATTAATTTTGTTCACTTTAAAATTAAATTTCCATTTAACCAGTTACTACTGATATTTTTTTAACCCAAAGCACACTGTAATTGAATGTTTACCTTTCAATAATTATAATGAATATAAAAGTGAAGAGAGATTAAAGGAGATGATCTGGTTTCGTGGACAACCAGACTTGTCAACGATCAAATGACTACAGCATATTTACGGTTACAATCCTCTTTTCTTTCTTATTCTAGACTGCAGTAGAAGCTCCTCCCCCCCCCCACGTTGCCATGGTAACACTATATTTGGCTGCTAGGTCTGCAGAAAGTTATTGAACTGAGACTGGCTTTTGGTTTAGCAGATAATTAGGTCTGTCTCACAGGTTCATTTTCCTGAGACTGCGATGTGAATATGACCTACAGGTGCCCTCAATTTCAGTGTCGCAGAAAAAAAAAAATTTAAACCTTCCTGAACTCTCCGCAGACCTGACTGGTAGGTGTATCAGTTTCTTTCATTGTCATGGTCTTCACAGCACATCATAGTGAATACAGATGATGATTTCTCAGTTCCTGATTTATTTTAATCTTATCTTAATTCTCAGATGATGCACAATTTTCCATGTCTAACATATACTGAAGGACTGTTTTCATGGTCAAATACATATTGATATTTTATTATATGAAATTATCAGTTGAATAGGTTGTACCATTTGATCAGTGGTCCTCTAAGTTAGACTAAAGAAGCATGTGTTTTTCGGAAATTGAGAATCAGAGCTATTTACAGATGATGTATTGAATAATGATTTAAGCATAGTCCTTTCCTCTTCTCTTTGGTGGAATGTCAAGTATAAACAAGCAGCCAGAAAAGGACAGACTTTCCATTATTACATCTACATTATGGTACACTCTAATGGACACTTAGATATTTATTGGCACTATACTATTTAGCACAAAAAATGCCAAAGTTTAACAACTATGCCAACAAATTTAGCCCACTCTATGCTTGAAATTTAGAAAATCATCAGTTCTTAAAGATTGTATTTGTGGTAAAATTTTGTTAAAATATAACTTTTGAGGAGCAGCTAGGTGTCACAGTGAATAGAATACCAGCCCTGGAGTCAGGAAGACCTGAGTTCAAATATGGCCTCAGACATTTAACACTTACTAGCTGTATGACCTTGGGCAAGTCACTTAACCCCAATTATTCTGAGTATTATAAATACACAAATCAACTTACAAAGGACCTATGAAGAAAGATGTTATCTACCTCCAGAGAAATAATGATAAATAGATACATGTGTAATATGGTTTTACATATATTTATAAATTCATGTTAAAGAGGCCTTCTCTAGTGCAGGGTGGGAAATGAGGGAAACAGTTTGGAACTTAAAATATAACAAAAAATGAAATATTAAAATAGTGAATAAGAAAAAATTAAGAAAAGGAATGGTTTCATAGCCAAGGAGGGAACAGAAAACTAACTTCCCAACCCAGTAAATTCCAGAGCTCTCAATTACCTCCAGGATTAACTACTCTGTTTGGAATTTAAGTTCTTTACAGCATAGCCCCTTACTCCTTTCCATTTCACAATCCAGTCATGCAGATCTACTTAACTGGTGTTTGATCATGATGTTCCATCTCCCATCTTCTAGTTTTTGTATTCTATGTCCTTCATGCCTTGAATAAACTGATTCCTTACTTCTAACTCTTAGAATCCCTGGCTTCCTCCAAGTCCTAGCTCAAAGTAAACTTCAGGAGCCCCTTAGCTATTAATGCCTTCCCTCTAAGGTTGCCTTGTACCTTCAGTATGTATTTATTATATACTTATTTGGATTGTGTTTTTCCCCTTTTAGAATGGAAGCTCCATGATGGCAAAACTGTTTTTGCTTTTTCTTTCTTCTTTCTGTACCCAATGTCTGCCCCATAGGATGATGAAGCAATTCACTTACTGATTCCTTGACTGTGTAATTAATCTAATTCTATTATAAATCTAATTCTATTAGACTTGCCAAGTCTAATAGAATAGTGAATTCAAGAAGATCCAAAGATTGTTTCACCTTGGTGGATACCTCACCAGTATATTAGATAGTGGCTAGGTCCTCTGAAAGGTACAATGAAATTTCCCCCAGGGACAGATTGCAAACTGTGTATATTATTACAGACCTTTTGGTGGAGTGATACCATTCTTTCACATATACCCCTAGGAGAGTGAGGACAAGAGAACACCCAAGATGTACATATATAATATAATTTTTTATAATTTTATAGATGTATAAATTTATATATAATGTATATATTATATAGATCTTTTATTTATATATTTTAATATTTATTTATTATATATTATATATAAATAATATTTTATATTATAATAAATATTTTAATATTTATATGTTATATGTAAGTGTAATATATAAATATATATTTCTATTCTTTAGTCTAACTTAGAGGACCACTGATCAAAATTATCAATAAAATAAATATAGAAATAATTACAATTGTACTTTTTGTTGCAGCAAAGAACTTGAAACAAAATAGGTGTTCATCAATTGGGGATGTTAGATTTGTGATAAGATTTGATTAAAATGTAACTTTTATTAATGACAAAGACTGGTGGAGTATGTAGAAGAGATAGTGAATTTACAAATAGTAAGCTTGTATTGTATATAATTGCATTATATATAAATCCAACAAACTGTGGTACAAGAATGCTTAGAGCAGCACTTTTGTTTTATAACAAAAAACTGGAAAGAAAATACGTGCTCAGTCATTTGGGAATGATTGGACAAATTATGGTAAATGACTATAAAGCATTAGTGTTGAGGAATATTACTGATTCAAATAAATATCAAAAGCAGAATTAAGAAAACAATTCATGTGACAATTATAACAATAAAATAAGAAGAAACAATCATGAAATATGTCAGAACTCTGGCCAAAGTAGTGACCAATCATGACTTCAAAAGACTGAAGATGAGAAATGCAAGGGAAGGTGACCTAGCCTTACCAGATCTTAAATTATATTATAAAGCAACAATCATCAAAACTACTTGATACTGGCTAAGAAACAGTGTTGAATCAGTGGAATAGATTAGCTACACAAAACACAGTAGTCAATGACTTTAGTAACCTACTGTTCAGTGAATCTAAAGACTTCAGCTTCTGGGATAAGAACACACTATTTGACAAAAACTGCTGGGAAAACTGGAAAATAGTGTAAGAGAAAGTGGCATAGACCAACATCTTAGACCCTATACCAAGATAATATCAAAATGGGTACATGATTTAGATATAAAGGCTGATACTATAAGCAAAATGGGAAAGAAAGGAATAGTTTACCTGTCAGATTTATAGAGAATAGAAAAATTTATGACTAAACAAGAGATAGAGAACATTAAGAAATGCAAAATGGATCATTTTGATTGCATTAAATTGAAAAGTTTTTGCACAAAGTCAATGAAAATAAGATGAGAAGAGAAGCCGAAAACTGGGAAACAATTTTTACAACCAGGGTCTCTGATAAAGGCCTCATTTCTAAAATATCTAGAGAACTGATTCAAATTTATAAGAATTCAAGTCATTCTTCAATTGATAGTCAAAGAATATAAACAGGAAGTTTTCAGAGGAAGAAATTAAAGCTATCTATAGTCATATGAAAAAATGCTCTACATCACTATTGATTAAAGAAATGCAAATTAAAACAATTCTGAGGTACCACATTATACCTATCAGACTGGCTAACATGAAAAAAAATGGAATATGATCAATGTTGGAGAGGATGTGGGAAAATTGGAATATTAATGCATTGTTGGTGGAATTGTGAACTGATTCAATCATTCTGGAGAGCAATTTGAACTATGCAAAAAGGATTTTATAACTGTGCATACCCTTTGACCCAACAATATCACTTCTAGGTCTGTATCCCAAAGAAATCATAAAAATGGGGAAAGGATCCACATGTGCAAAAATATTTATAGCAATTCTCTTTGTGGTGGCCAAGAGTTGGAAATTGAGGGGGTGCCCATCAATTGGGGAATGACTGAACAAGTTGTGGTATATAAATGTAATGGAATACTGTTGTACTATAAGAGGTGATGAGCAGGCAGATTTCAGAAAAACCTGGAAGGACTTAGATAAACTGATGCTGAGTGAAGTGAGCAGAGCCAGAAGAACATTGTACACAGTAACAGCAACATTGTGCAGCAACTGACTTTGATAGACTTAACTTTGTTTAGCAATGCAAGGATCTAAGATAACTCCAAAAGAGTCATGATGGAAAATGCTATCTGCATCCAGAAAAAGAACTATGGAGTCAATGCAGATCAAAGCATACTATTTGCTCTTTTGTTGTTGTTATTGTTATTTCTTCTTTCTTGTGGTTTCTCCCATTTGTTCTAATTCTTCTTTACAACATGACTAATGTGAAAATATGTTTAATATGATTGTACATGTAGAAAGAACCTGGTTCAGACCACATGCCATCTTTGGGTGGGAGGAAGGGAAGGATGGTGAGAAAATTTGGAACTCAAAACCTTATGGAAGTGAATGATAAAAACTAAAAATAAATTAATTCATTTATTTTTCAAAAAGATTGAAGATGAAGAACCTCTGACTCAGCATAGAAATTATGAACTGCTATGCCAGAAATGGGGCACACATTCTTAGATATGCCAATATATTGATCCATTTTGTTTGATTATATATTTGTTACAAGGGAGGGAGGGCTTCTACTTCAGATAGTGGAAAGGAAGTGGTGAATTAATACACATATACAAATTTAATGTCACCACAAATAAGGTTTAGTCTGCTAAAACAAATACCCACATTAGGCATGTCTGACAATAAATATCTCTTTCTCCATTTTAAGTTCATCATTTCTTTATTCAGGAGGGGAATTATGTGTTTTGCTTCCTCTTCATAATTTTAGACTTATGTCCAAATTATTATTATGTTGATCAAATTCTCATGTATTTCAAAGTTGTTCTCTATAACGTTGCATCATTACATCATTGTATTGTTTTATTGTTTGTTGTTGTTCAGTCATTTGTACTGGAGTGGTTTGCCATTTCCTTCTACAATTCATTTTACAAACGAGGAAACTGAGGCAAATAGAATTAAGTTATTTATCCAGGGTCATATTTGAACACAGGAAGATGAGTCTTCTTAACTTGAGGCCCAACACACTATCCACTAACTGCTGCCTAGCTGCCCCATCTAATCATTGTAATGTATTGTATCATATAAATTGTTCTCCTAATTCTGCTACCTTCAATCTGCATCAATTCATATATTTCTTCCCAGTTTCCTCTGAAACTGTCCATCTCATCATTTTTATAGTACGATAATATTCCATCACATTCATGTGACACAATTTATTTAGCCATTAAGAACAATAACAACTAACATTTATGTGTCAGGTACTGTGCTAAGCACTTCACAATTATTATTTCATTTTATCCTCACAACAACCCTGGGAGGTAGGGCTATTATTTTCCCCATTAAGGAAATAGAAGTTGTGACTTGACCAGGATCACACAGCTAATAAATGTCTGAGTTGAGATTTCAACTCAGGTCTTCCAGAATCCAAACCCAATACTCTTATCACTGCATCACTACCGTACCACCTAACTGCCCCTTAGTCACCAATTTTTGGTTACTATGAAAAGTGCTGATATTTTGTAAATATACATCATTCTCTTTCTTTTGATTTCTTTAGGATTTAGGTCTAGCAGTGCTATAACATGATAGGTTAAAGGGTATTTACAGTTTAGTAACTTTCAGGGCAAAGTTCCAAATTGCTTTACAAAATGGCTAAACTAGTTCACAGCTCCATTAACAATGCATTAGTGTGCCTGTTTTTCATAGGACCTCAAATATTCATCATTTTCTCTTCTATATTTTCCAAGCTGACAGGTTTGAAGCTAAAGTTAGTTTTCATTTTCCTAATTCTTAGTAATTTCAAGCATTTTTCATATTATTTTAATAGTTTAGATTTCTTCCTTTGAAAATCACTTGTTTCTAGGGGGAGGGAGATGCACACCTGTAACCCCTACTACCAGGGAAATTGAGACTGATAGATCTTTTGAACTTGAGTACTTGGAGCTATAATGAACTGGAACTGATCAAGTGTCCTCAAAGTATTACATCACTAGTAGAGGACAATTAGAATGTCTAAGAAGTGGAAAACCCACCTTGGTTGAAAACAGAGTAAGTTAAAAAAAAAGGGGGGGGCGGCTAGGTGGCACAGTGAATAGAGCACCAGCCCTGGAATCAGGAGGGTCTGAGTTCAAATCTGGTCTCAGACACTTGACATACTTACTAGCTGTTTAACCTTGGGCAAGCCACTTAACCCCAATTGACTTGACCTCCCCATTCCAAAAAAAAAAAAAAACCTACCTGTGATAGTCTGGTAGGTTCCCTTCCATGAGTGGCCACTGAACTTTTAGCCTAGGTAAGACAGGAAGAACAAAAAAGGGTAGGGGAGAGGGAGAAGGAAGAGGAGGAGTTTTTCACAAATAACAAAGGGGATGTACTGTAGTTTTTGGACTTGATCCTCTAACAGGTTCACTCTTGATCTGGTCAGACAAGAAGGACAAGGGAGACAGCTTTGGAGGGGTTAATAATCTTACTTAATTCTAGTCTAGTCTTCTCGAGAGGACTACTAATAAAGGTAACGGCAGCTCTTACAGCTTCCCTAAGAACTTTTCTTACAGGGGTCAATGATAATATAGTAGGAGCTACAACTCCTTTGAGATCCCCTAAGCTTCAGTGGTGACCAGTTGAAGCAGACACAGATTCCCCCCAAACCTTGATGGAGGCCAATCAAGGCACACACAGCATTATACTGTCATAATCCCCTATAGGTTCCCTGCTCACTGACCAGTACCCACTTGCTTTATAAGGCAACAGACAAAGAAGGCCCATTGCCAGTAATAACCTCATGGGTTTACTTTAGCAATGTTGTCATTCAGTGCAAGTTTAGTACGTATCACATTATGTCACCTCATATCTCACTGCACAGTCTCAGTAGGATTGCCTATCACTATGATTCTAGGAATTACTATCTAGGATCCTTAGGGGTATTCTGGGAGTTATCTAACACCTGGAAACTAGAGATTGCTATGGCTATGGATGCTGAGAAACTAAACTCTAAGAAAGAATAACAAAATCCTCCTTACATACAGGGGGGGAGGGAGAAAGAGAGAGAAAAAGAAGGAAGGGAAGGGAAAGGAAAGAAGAAAAGGGGAGGGGAGGGACGGGAGGGGAGGGAGGAAAAATTGACTATTCTTTGGCCATTTATCTATTGGGGAATGAATCTCAGTCTTACTAATTTGAATCAGTTTCTTATATATCTTGAATGTGAGATTCTTCTCAGAAAAAAAAAATTGCTCCAAAATTTTTTTCTTATGACCTGTTTCTCTTCTAATTTTTACTACTTTAGATTTACTTGTGGAAAATGTTTTGGTTTTCTTTTTTCAATTTTTTTTAAAAAATTTTAACCTGTATGTATAACCTTGTCTATATAACTTTATCTATCACTTGCTAAGTCATGAACTCTTTATCCATAGATACAAAAGGTAACTTAAAGCACTTAGCACAGTGCCTGAACCTACGTAAATGTTTATTCTCTTCCCCCTTTCCTTTTGTGTTCTTCTAGTTTGTTTATGATGTAACCTTTTCTATCTGGGTCACCCATCCATTTGAGTTAATTTTGTTCTATGGTATGAAGTGTTTATAATTTCTGCTAGACTGCTATCCAGTTTTCCCAGCAGTTTTTGTCATATAGTGCCATCTTTGTCATATAATCATATTTCCTCCTTTAACCAGGGTCTTTGCATTTATCCAACACAGTTTGCTTCTGTGTTAATTTGCTTCTTTATCTTGTGCATCTAATCCATTCAACTGATCAGTCTTTATCTCTCTTTTTAAAAAACCAGTACCAAATCATTGTAATGATTCCTGCTTGATAGTAGAATTTGAGATCTGGTTCAGATAGACCCCTTTCCTTCCCACTTTGTTTCATTATTGCGTTTGAGATTCTTGACCTTTTGTAGCAACAAATATTCTATTATTTTTTCTAGGTTTAAAAAATATTCTTTTGAGAGTTTGGTACAGCATTGCATAAGAAATTTGGTTTAGATAGTGTTATCATTTTTATAGTATCTCAGCCTACCTGTGACTAATATTTCTCCATTTATTTAGATCTGTCTTTATTTGTGTAGATTGTGTTTCACAATTGTGATCATATAGTTTTTTGTATTATCTTAAGATGTAGATTTCCCCAAATTTTTTATTTTCTGTAGTTATTTTTAACAGGATTTCTTTTTCTATCTCTTCCTGATGGCTTTTGTTGGTAATATGCTGAAATTCAAATTTTTATATTTACATGAGCTAATTTTCTTCAAAATTGCTGAAGTTGTTTCAATTAATTTTTATTTGACTCCAGGGTTTTCTAATTAAGCAACAACATCATCTTCAAAAAGATATCTTTTTTTAAATTTTTGCCTGTGCCTATTCCATAAATTTCTTTTTTTCTTTATTTCCATACCTAGCATTTCTGACAGTATATTGAATATTAGTGGTGATAATGGACATTCTTGTTTATCTTTAATATTATTGGAAAGTTGATCACCATTACTTATAATGCTGTTTTTTGGTTTCAGATATATACTATTTTGTTATTGTTGTTGCTTTTTGGAGGGCAGTTGGGGTTAAGTGACTTGCCCAAGGTCACATGGCTAGTAAGTGTTATGTGTCTGAGGCCAGATTTGAACTCAGGTACTCCTGACTTCAGGGCCATGCTCTAATCTTTGTGCCACCTAGCCTCCCCAGATATATCCTATTTATCATTTTAAGGGAAGCTCCATTTCTTCCTGCATTTTTCTAGTATTGTTTTTTGTTTGTTTTTTGCTTTTTGGAGGGGGGAGGGCGGGGCAATTGGGGTTAAGTGACTTGCCCATGGTGACACGGCTAGTGTTAAGTATCTGAGGCCAGATTTGAACTCAGGTCCTCCTGACTCCAGGATGGGTGCTCTATTCAATGTGCCACCTAGCCGCCCCACTAGTGTTGTTAACTGAAATAAATGTTGCATTTTGTAGTCTCCTTTAGATAGCTGCATATATGTTGAATTTTTATATTAATTCATTGTCTATAGTGTCTTTCAGTACAATATAGTTTGCCTGTTTATCTCTATTTTTATAGTTATTTAATATGAGATAATGATTTCTACCCGTTTTTTTAACTCCATCTAAAGCACATTTTTTCCTCTGGTCCTTTATTTTAACTCTTTGTTCATCTATTCCAAGTATTTTACTTGTTTAAAAATAAACCAACATATTATTGAATTTTTATTTCTAATCCAGTCTGCTATCTATCCTCTTCTGTTTTATGGGTAAGTTCTTCTCATTCCCATTCATAGTTATGATTGTTAATTATGTATTTCCCTCCATCCTGATCTTTTATACTTGCCTTCTCTATATATCCTTTTTTTTTTTTGGAGGGTGGAAGGCAAGACAATTGGGGTTAAATAACTTGCCCAAGGTCACAGATATATACCCTTTCTTTATAAAGAAGAAGATGGTGAGAGAGGAGTGAGTTGGGCATTGGTACTCTAGGTTTGGTGTAATCAGTTTCTGTTCCCCTGCCCCTCTTCTCGTTCCCTCACTCAGAGTCTAATAACATATTCTTAGACTTTTTTTTTTCATTTTAAGATCCTTTTTGAAATCCATTCTCCTTAGAGTTTGTCTTGCTTAGGACTAATTCCTCTTTTAACCAACCCTTCCTCTTATCCCTCTCTTTCCCTTTGCCTCTTTCTCTTGTTTCCCCTATTGAGCGAAATGTTTCTATACCCAACTGTTGGTGTATATCCTTATTTCCTCTGACCAAGTCAGATGATGTGTTACTCATACCCCCCTACCCAACCATTCCCTCTTATTTGCAGAAAGTTCCACTTAGCACTATAATCATGAGTTAATTTCTCTAATTCTTCTTTCTTTCCTACCCTCACTCCAATGTATTCTTCTTCCCCTTCCTCTATACCAAAAAGAAAGAGAACCACTCCCAGGTCCTCTGTCTAATTATATTCCCTCTATAACCCCTGATGATGTTGTGTTTATATGTTCCAGGATATGCTAAGGGAAGTTCCAGAATGAGACAGCAACAAAGGTGTGATTTTGAAGTCCAGACTTCAAGGAATAGGACCTTGAGGGAAATAAAGACTGGTTGGACAGGGTCACTCCAAAAAAAAAAATACGGGCTTCAGGAGATATTTACCAAAAGAAAAATAGAATGGGCCTTGATGAGAAATATTCCTTGGTGAGAAGGCTGCAAGGACAGTTGAATATTCCAGGGCAAGACAAGTTCACCAATGGTAGAGGAGAATGAGCTTTGAGAAAGGATATTCTTGGGGGATTCTTAAATTCTTTACGCTTTAACCATTCTTAATGTTTTTAGCTCATTCCACTTTTGGACAGTTCTAATTATTAAGAAGTTTTTGCTAACATTAGACCTAAATTTGCCTCTTTTAGCTGGTGCCTGTCATTCCTGGTTCTACCCTCTGGGTTAAAATAGAACAGGTCTATTCATTCCTCCACTTGACAGCCTTTCAAGTACTTGAAGAGAGAGCTATTATACTCCCCTCCCTGAGTCTTGTCTTCTCCAAATGAAACATCTTCAGCTTCTCTAAACCATTAAATTTTTTCTTTTAATTATTATGAATTTGGCAAACATCAACAAACATGAACATTTCCCAATACAGAGAGAGGGAGAGAGGACAACTATGGAATCACAAATCTCCTCTAAATATGATTTTCTTAAAAATACATTTCGAATTTAACATGGTAGCTCCAGCACTGCAAAGTTTGTTTCCCTCAGAGTTCCTCCTGTTCTCTGCTATTTTTATTTCATTAATGATTTGTTGATATTATTTATTTCTTCTTTCTTAGTATTTTGTGGTTACTATAAAATTTTTGAAGAACTGTGTTATCACTGCTATATCACTCCATGAACTACCTCCTGAACATGTGGTTGAGGGGGGAAAAATCCAATTTTGCTACATTAAATACTCATTTGGAGATTGCTGGAATGAGAAGTATGAAGAGTCTTTTAAAGATCTGGTCGACCATCTCACACCTGCAGCAATATTAGCATAGGCAAACCCAATCAAAACTATTGTGCTGAACATTGACCCTATTCTATAAGGTTTGGTTGCAGTATAAAGGCAGTGGTGATCCAGGAGTCTATTAATTTTGCTGGTAGAAGTTTTACTGACAATGAGACCAGTCATTCCATACACAAAATTCTTATCCTTGAAGTGGGCTGTCACTGAGAATTTATGAGACTATGTACATAAAGCTCATTTTCATATATGGATGGATAACAATCCACAAGCCTAGTATTAAGTTGTGTCAAAGATGGGTAGTAGCACTATACAACTATTAGCCCAATATACACTATTAGCCAAGAAAGACTAAGGTTGATGTATATCACCAG
Source organism: Petaurus breviceps papuanus (assembly GCF_028583685.1). Lineage (NCBI taxonomy): Eukaryota > Metazoa > Chordata > Mammalia > Diprotodontia > Petauridae > Petaurus > Petaurus breviceps. The sequence continues at coordinate 5,088,380 of NW_027187374.1, read as the reverse complement.
TCCTATAAGCCACCTGATCCAAAGTTCTGAAATACATATGAACCCAAATAGTTGCCTATCATAACTTAGGTGATGCAAAATGGATATTTCTAACAGGGTAGGTAAAGCATAGGAGGTTTATTTTGTTAGGTGGAAAAGGAATGTTCAAAAGTGACCTCAGGCCTCTTGGATATTAATGTTTTTCATAAACAAGTTATAATTCTGCCAGACACTGAGTCCTCCATTCTAAGCCCTGACATTTTATCTCCTCCAGGCCCTGGCTCTTAGGGAAATTCCTTTTACCTAGGTTACTGATAGGCCTCCCACTACATGAGCATTATACTAAAAACCAACCTTAGTGGCCATTAATCTGGTAACTGGATATATCCTTTATAATGGAGATCCTGAAGAATTCCCCTGATGGGATAAACTGTGGGATGTATGGCTGTGGTTCTGACTTATTGACTTTGCCATCATAACTCAGCTGCTTTCTTGTCCTGGAACTTCTCTCAGCACCTGAGTTCTTCTTACCCTGGAATATCCATTAGCCATGCTGATCCCCTTCTCCTGTTGTTAAGTTCCTTTCAGGGCCTCCATCTTTGGAGATGGGCTTAGACTGGCCATGCTTCAATCCCTTCCTGACTGTGGACTTTATCACTATAGACTTTATCACTATGCCCCATGTGTATACTTTGCACCCTCCCCCTTTTAGTGCATAAGATGCTGCTTGAGTACAGAGGATGTCATTCTTTTGCTTACATTTTTATCCCCAAGGTAAGCCTAAAACTATGTGTCTTGGAGATATCCCAGGAACTATAGTTATGTGAAGTTACCATCCTTCCCTCTTCACAATTTTCCTTAATCATTAGTACCTGAAATGAAAGAAACTGCTAACAGCAGACTCACAAGCCACCCTTCTCTATATACATACCCTGTAAGATTGGTAAAATTGTTCTCCCTTTGGTTAAGCTGAGGTTTTATCCTGCTCTTAAGAAAAACAGTTCATTTACTATGGTTTATTCTTATTATTTACGTTAAGCTGCATAATCATGATGATTTCTGTTTACCGATTACTTTGACATAGAGGCCTATTCATTATGGCCTTTTGTGTAACCAGTGTTTTGTGGGCAAGAGCTAAACTAATGATAGTGAACTGTTACCCTCTCCTTAAAAGGAAAATGACTTTTATTCTTAATTCCTAATTGTGCCCATTAACCTACAAATAACTGATGTGTGGTAGTTAGATATAATTCTAGTCCACTACCCCATTAAAGATAGGATAATGAATGGTTCACCTCCCCTTGAAGTCCTAAATCTTGCCTATCCCTCCCCAACTAGGCTATAGGTGAAAACTGCAATCTCCCTTCGAAGTGGGGTGGTCTAGTTCCCAGATCAGCTGTCTATTCATGCCACTCACAGCGAAACCAATTACGCGCATCAATAGTACCCTTTAAAATGAATCAATTGCAATGCCCATGTATTAATAAAATTTTAATCCAGCTTCCAAATACTGATACTAGGTTTCTCCAAACAGTTTTCCAGTTATCAAGTTATTTGAATCAATTAAACATCAATAGCAACTCTCCAGAATGACTTCATTGTAGTGTGTATATACATATAAAACTGTAATAGTTTACCTCATTTCCAGAAGAAAAAAGACACACATTTTACTCTTTTACTTACATTTAGGTTTTCCTCATTATATTACCTGAGAGATTTAATTAATCAACAGCATTTCTACCATTATTTTGTCCAGTTCCTTGCATCCTTCTTAATATATGGCATTGAAAATGCACATTATATACCTCTGATATGTTGCTGAACAAGCCCTTAAATTGTATGAAATACATGTGCTATAGTCTAAAATGATGGTGCTGATGTCTCCTTCTCTGCTTAAACCACATACAAAATATTGTGACTAGTTCCTTTAGAAGGGCAATTTATAAGCTACAGTCAGTGCAACATGACATGTGCTACATGAGGATCACTTGAATTAGAGATGTCAAACCTGGAGTAAGAAGATATGATTAAGTGTGACCATGAAAGCTGACTTCGAACATTTTGTGGGTTATCAAGTGAGAAATGGATGTATTTGTTTCCCTTGTTTCTAAGAGGGTAATACTAAAATCAATGGGTTAATGTTTAGATTTGCTTTTTTTTTAATGGAAGATTGTGGTTGATTCCAAGTTTTATATTGTTTGGGAACTTGTCTTCACATCTATAAATTAAATTATCTTCACTCTGTATAGATCTGAAACTCTAACTATGGGTACCCCACAAAAGTGGAAAATGATAAATGTTAGAGAAGGTGTGGGAAAACTAGAAGAATGCATTGTTGGTGGAGTTGTGATCTGACAATTCTGGAGAGTGATTTGGAACTATACCCAAAGGGCTATAAAACTGTGCCTACCTTTTGATCCAGCAATACCACTACTAGGTCTGTCTTCCAAGGAGATCATAAAAAGGGGGGAAAAACCTGAATGTACAAAAATATTTGTAGCAGCTCTTTCTATGGTGGCAAAGAATTGGAAATTGAGGGGATGCCCATCAATTGGGAATGGCTAAACAAGTCATGGTATATGAATATAATGGAATTCTATTGTTCTATAACAGATGATGAGCAGGCAGATTTCAGAAACACCTAGAAAGACTTACATGAACTGATGCTGAGTGAAGTGATCAGAAGCAGAAGAACATTGCACACAATAACAGTGCCATTATGTGATGACTTTGATAGACTTAACTCTTCTCAGCAATAAAATGATCTAAGACAATTCCAAAAGACTTGTGATGGAAAATGCTATCCATACCCAGAGAAAGAACTATGGAGTCTGAGTGTAGACTGAAGCATACTATTTCCTCTTTTTTTGTTGTATTTTCTTTCTTGTGGTTTTTCCCTTTTGTTCTGATTCTTCTTTCACAATATGATGTAAAGACAATCACAAGCAGCTCTCCTGAGGACTGCTGCTATGAATAACTTTAAAGATCTAATCACATAGTATAGTGAATTCTCTATTTATTCATCAAGAAACTAAAGCACAACATTCACAACAGTATAACATAACAACTATTATTACTATTATTTAGTATTACTAAGGTGGCCACATAGTCTTAAACAAAACATATCATTCAATAAGTCATAATTTCCTTAATCAATATAGAGTACCAAAATAAAATGTTCTTTCATCTTGACTCAAGGCTAGCTTCCAATCATCCTTAAGCCAATCATCCTTAAGGGGTAATCATCCTTAAAAGGTAATCATCCTTAAGGGGTAGCAGAAAGTACAAATACCATCAACCCCTAGGTAACAATAAGTCACAATCTCATCAGTCAATGCAGAGTACTCAAGTAAAGTCCTCTTTCATCTTGACTTGAGGCTGACTTCCAAACCCCAGGACTCCTCTTCTATGGGCTGACCACTCCCAGCTCTTGCCTGGACTCACTCCTGTTTCATACCTCAGCTTATAGTGACTGCTCTTCAAAGTTTCTGTTTCTAGTAAGACAAAATTTAATAGAGCTACAACAATATTTATACACATTGCCAGCATTATCATATCAATTCACTTTCTGTCTGACAAAGTAACAACAAATAAATTGACAAATCTTCTGTCTGAGAAATCAAACACAAATCAACAGTAAAGTCCTCTTTCACGTCCTCTATATCAGCAGTAAAATCCTCTTTCAACAGATAGAATGCTTTGTTCTGACAAAGTAACATCAACACAGACAGAATAGACAGATGGAGTCCCAAAATCTCAAGCATTCTCCCTCTCAGTTCTGCTTGGTCCCAGCTCATGCTAGAGCTTTTCTCTGCTCTGTTCCTTCCTGTTCCACTCTTTCAGCAAGCTCCTACCACCATGGGCTCCATGTGATGATGTTAGAACTATCAAGGGCAGGAAAGGTCTCCAAACTCCCTTAGGCCTCTTAAGGGCAACACAACATATACTGTTTCTGACAAAGACTTCATACAATCAAAGGCAAGACTCAAAGGTACTTGAATAGCTAAAATAAACAGCAAAATATTACTTTGCTTGCCATTATATGGCTATCAGGGAAATATGTGTAATATGACTGTACATGTGTAACCTATATCAGACTGTATGCTGTCTTAGGGAGGGGCCAAAAGGGGAGGAAGAAAAATTTGAAACTCAAAACCTTATAAAAGTGAATGTTGAAAACTAAAAAGAAAGAAAAAAGAAAAGAAAAAGAATAGAGCGAAGAATTAGATGTGCAATTTAAAAAACTAGAAAAGCAACAAATTAAAACTCCCCAATTAACACCAAAATAGAAATCTTATAAATCAAAGGACAAAGTAACAAAACTGAAATTTAAAAAAAAACATTGAACTAGTAAATAAAACAAGTAAACTTTTTTAAATTAAATAGATGAATCATTGGCTAATTTGGTTGTTTTAATAATAAAGAAAACCAAATTGCCAGTATCAAAAATGAAAAAGATAAATTCACAACCAATGAAGAGGAAATAAAAGCAATTAGTAGAAGCTAATTTGTCAAGCTATGTGTCAATAAAACTGACAATAAAAGTGAAATAGATGAATATTTACAAAAATATAAATTGTCTAGATTAACAAAACAAGAATTAAAACACTCAAATAACCCTATCGTAGAAAAAGAAATTGAATAAGACATAAATGATCTCTTTAAGGAAAAAATAGTACCAGATGGACTTACATGCTGATCCCACCAAACATTTAATGTACAATTAACTCCAAACTACAGAAATTCTTTGAAAAAATTAGAAAGATTTATTCTGGACTTCTCCTATGACATAAATATGGTCTTGACATCTAAATTAAGGAAAGTCAAAACAGAGAGAAAATTTTAGACCAATTCCCTTAATGAATATTAATGCAAAAAATTGAATAAAACATGAGCAAGGAGATTACAGCAATATGTCACAAAGATTATACAATATGACCAGGCTGGATTTGTACTAGAAATTATAGACTGGGTCAATAATAGGAAAACTATAAGCATAATTAACCATATCAATAAAAAATACATTGTTTCAAGTTTTGCAGAAAAAGTATTTGACAAAATACAATACCCATTCCGGTTTTAAAAAGACTAGAAATCCTGGGATGGTTTCCGGCCTCAGATACTTAACATCCACACAAAATAACTGGTCGTGTAACCTTAAGCAAGTTACTCAACCCCAAATGCTTTAAAAAAAAAAAAGACTAGAAAATACAGTAATAAATGGAGATTTCCTTAAAATGGTGTAATCTATCTAAAACCAAGAGCAAGCATTATCTGTAATGGAGATAAATTAGAAGACTTTCCAATATGATCAAGGTGATGCAAGAATGTCCATTATCACCATTACTATTCATTACTGTACTAGAAATGCTAGCTCTAGCAATAAGACAAGAAAAAGAAAATTAAAGAATAAGTATAAGGAAAGAGAAAACAAAACTATGACTCTTTGCAGATGACAAGATGGCTTGCCTAGGAAATGTAATCAAAACAATTAACAACTTCAGCAAAGTTGCTGAAGGATATAAAATAAACATACATAAATCACCAATATTTCTGAATATTACCAACAAAATCCATCGGGAAGAGAAAGAGAAATTCCATTTCAAATAACTATGGATGGGCTGCTAGGTGGCACAGAAAATAGAGTGCTGGCCCTGGAGTCAGGAGGACTTGAGTTCAAATCCAGCCTCAAACACTTAACACTTACTAGCCAGGTGACCTTGGGCAAGTCACTTAACCCCAATTGCCCTGCCTTTCCCCCTCCAAATAAAGCAAAAAATAATAATAATAACTATGGAAAATTTAAAATTGGAAGTCTACCTGCCAAGATGTGCACAGGAACTATATGAACAAAATTATAAAACAGTCTTCACACAAATAAAGAGAGATCTGAATAACTGGTGAAATATTAACTGTTCATGGGTAGGCAAAAAGTGACAATTCTACTTAAATTAATTTACTTAATCAGTACCATTTTGATCTGAATTTGTAGTTATTCCATTACCTAAGCAAGTGTTAACATTTGTAACTGAATGTATATGTGTAAAATTCATTGCCCTTTTTGAGATTCTGTTTGGTACCCCACCTCCTATTGTATTTTGAGGAATGGATGCTGTTATGTATGACTTAATGATTTACTTCTCAAGTCCCTCCAAGCTCTTCGAGACATCCAGGACAAAGTCCGAGCAGTGTACCAGGCTACTACTCAGTCACCACCCAGGGATCTGCTGTTAAAGTGGACGGAAGAAAGGCTGGATCCACTGCTCACAGATTAAGGTGACGGTTCCTCCTGACCCATCAGAACCATGGGTAACAGAGCCAGCCGGTGACTTACAACTAAAGATTAAGAGACTGTCCTAATGTTCCTGCTCCTGGCATTCCTGCCTTTGGTCAGTTACTCTTGGACCCTTAATAAGATAATTGATGGGACTCTGATTGTAATGAATGAGACTTATGGCCAGCCCACCCTCTACTTTGATCTCTGTGCCCTGCTCAACCCCAAGTTCATGCTGTTTCCCATGTTTTATAAATTGCCTGTCCACCTATGTTAGAAAAAGGATCCAGGACGTCAAGCTGTTTGCCCTCCATGCTACCTATGTCCCTGGACTCAGTTGAGTCCGAGTTTCAACTATGAACAAGAAAAAGGGGGGAGTGAAGTGCCCACCAGAAATTATACACCAAAGCCCCCTCCCAGTCACAACCTGCCAAAAAGGGGCCCCTACCAAGGTCCCTGGAAACCACCTGATAGGCCACAATAGTGAGGGAACTTTCCACCTGTGTTGCTAGAAACATACCCCAGATACAAGTCTGTTCTTGTTAGAAACATACTCCTGATACAAGTCTGTTCTTGTTTTTGCTAGGTAATGAAGGCTTTACTAGAAACCATATTTCATTTTTAACAACATATTATTCTATAAAAATGTACCTTGCAGAAGACTCAGGGCTGTTTTCCCTACTGGGAGGCAGTCACCACAGTTAATAAACACTCCTATTAAATTATAATTGGATTTGCTGCCATGTTGTTGCTCAGCTATCCACTTCACAACTACCTCCAATACCTATAAAAAATGACTCTAAACAAATTTTAGACCAACAGAACCCACAAAGTGACAGAGAAACAAATCTCCCACTGAAGACAGCCCAGCAAGCTGACAGGAAGGGTCTATCACACCAGGCAGGGAGTCGAGCTGGAGCAGACTTCAAGAGAGTAAATCACTAGCAGCTGTGGGGGTTTCTAGACTTCTCAACCCATAAAAGCCAAAGAGAAATTAAAAGGTCAGTGGGATTGATCCAGTGTGAGAGAAGAGTACAGTCCACTCCCTGTCCCTGGGGTGGTGGAAGTAGTGGCACTGCAGAACAGGCTGAAGTGGCCACGAGGCTGCCTACTGAACTCCAGGCCTACAGATTGTAGGGTGACCAAGCAGCCAACCAGAGGACATTTGCAGGAATCCCTCTGCTGGCACAGAGGAAGGTTTCTCTTGCTCTGCCCTGCTTGGATCTGGGTCGCAGTCGTGGATGGCAGTCTTAGGGTAAAGAGCACTAGCAGGACAGAGCTTGTTGAGGCTGTGGAGAGGCAAATTTCCTCACAGTTCTGAGGCAGGTGCCTAGAAGAAGGCAAAATAGCTTTCTGAAAAGAGCTGTGCAAAACCCCAGAAATTTGGGACACAGCACTCTCAGCAGAGTTCTACCATGGCAAAATCCTCAAAAGTGAAGTAATTGCCTGGCAAGATGAGCAAACAGAGGAAACACAATCAAGACCATAAAATCCTTTTTTGGGGACAAAAAGATCAAAACATGGAACCAGAAGAAGTCAACAAAGTCAAGACTCCTGCATCAAAAGCTCCTAAGAAAAATATGAACACATTACAGGTCATGGAGGAACTTAAGAAGGATTTTGAAAATCAAGTAAGAGAAGTGGAGGAAAATTGGGAAGAGAAATGAGAATGATGCAAGAAAATCATGAAAAGTGAGTCAACAGTCGACACCAAAAATACTGTAGAAAATAACACCTTAAAAAATAGACTAACTCAAATGGCAAAAGAAGGCCCAAAAAGTAATGAGGAGAAGAATGCCTTAAAATCCACATTGTCCAGATGGAAAAGGAATTTTAAAAACTCATGAAGAGAAAAATTCCTTCAAAATTAGATTGGAGCAAATGGAAGCTAATGACTTTATGAGAAACCAAAAATCACCTGCCCAGCAAAACTGAGTATAATACTTCAGGGAAAAATATGGATATTCCACGAAATAGAGGACTTTCAAGCATTCTTGATGAAAAGACCAGAGCTGAACAGAAAATTTGACTTTCAGATACAAGAAGCAAGAGAAGCATGAGAAGGTAAACAGGAAAAACAAATCATAAGGAACTTATCAAAGTTGAACTATTAACATTCCTACATGGAAAAACAATAATTGTAACTGATGAAACTTTCTCAGTATTAGGATAATTGAAGGGAATATATATGCATATATACATATGGCTTTTAAAATATATAAAAATGTAATATATTAAATATGACATAGTATATATTAATTAATAAATATGATTTATTAATAAATGTGATTAATATGTAATGACTATATATTAATTAATACAACAAATAAAATATAACATAATAAAAGACTGAGTATATTTCCCTCCCTCCTACCCCACCTCCCAATTGTTCTATTCTATTTTGATCCCATACCTTTTCAAAAGTGGGTGCTTCCAACTTCCCTCCCCCCAAGCCTGCCATCCCTTCCATCATCCCCCCTCTCATCCCCTTCCCCCCTATTCTCCTATAGATTGAGATATCCTATTTAGTGTGTATTTCATTCCTTCCCCAAGCCAAATTAAATGAGAATAAGGTTGGCCCATTCTCTTTTGCCTTCCTATTCTTCTTCTCCATTGTAACCATTTTCCCTTGCTTCTTCTATATGAGATAGTTCACCCCATTCTGTCTCTCCCCATCTCCTCTCATTATATTCTTCTCTCACCTCTTAATTTCACTTTTTAAGTATCATCCCTTCCTATTCAATCGGTTCTGTGCCCTCTATCTATGTCTACCTGTAGAAATATATGCACACATTCACATATGTATTCATATGCCCATATACCCTCATATATATATATATATACATATATATATATACATATATATATATATATATTTTCTATTCCCTTCAACCATTTTAATACTGAGAGAAGTTTCATAAGTTACACTTATTGTTTTTCCATGTAGGAATGTTAATAGTTCAACTTTGATAAATTCCTTATGATTTCTTTTCCCTGTTAACGTTCTCATGCTTCTCTTGCTTCTTGTATCTGAATGTCAAATTTTCTATTCAACTCTGGTTTTTTCAGCAAGAATGCTTGAAAGTCCTCTATTCCACTGAATGGCTATATTTTCCCCTGAAACATGATACTCAGTTTTTCTGGGTAGGTGACTCTTGGTTTTAATCCCAGCTCCTTTGACTTCTGGAATATCATATTCCAAGCCCTTCAATCCCTCAGTGTAGAAGCTGCCAGATCCTGGGTTATCCTGATTGTGTGTCCACAATATTCAAATTGTTTCTTCCTGGCTGCTTGTAATATTCTCTCCTTGATCTGGGAATTCTGGAACCTGGCTATAATATTCCTAGGAATTTTCTTTTTGGGATCTTTTTCAGAAGGTGATTGGTGGATTCTTTCAACCTCTATTTTGCCCTCTGGTTCTAAAACATCAGAGCAGTTTTCCTTGAGAACTTCCTGAAGGATGATTTCTAGGTTCTTGCTTTGATCATGGCTTTCAGGTAGTCCAATAATTTTAAAATTATCTCTCCTGGATCTATTTTCCAGGTCAGTGGTTTTTCCCATGAGATATTTCACATTGCCTTCTATTCTTTCATTTGTTTGGATCTGTTTAACAGCATCTTGATTTCTCATAAAATCACTAGCTTCCATTTGCTCCAATCTAATTCTGAAGCAATGATTCTCCTCAGTGAACTTTTGAGATTCTTTTTCCCTCTGGCAAATTTGGCTTTTTAAGGCATTCTTCTCCTCATTGCCTTTTTGAGCCTCTTTTGCCATTTGAGTCAGTCTATTTTTTAAGGTATTATTTTCCTCAGTCAGGCTGTTGACTCTCATTTCATAATTTTCTTGCATCTCATTTCTCTTCCCAATTTTTCCTTCACTTCTCTTATCTGATTCTTAAGGTCTTCTATGGCCTGTAACCAGCTCATATTTTCCTTTGAAGCTTTTTGTGTAGGAGTTCTGACTTCACTGTCTTCTTCCTGTTCCATGCATTGAGTAAAAGTTGGATGACTAATCTCCAATCAAGGAAGGAAGAAGACTTTTTGACTGAGAGATTAAGACAATGTGACTTAGAGGTGGGAAAACTTTGACCTTTGTACTTTGTGTTCCTTAAGGGGGATTGCTCCTTAAGACTGATTGAGTTAAGGACTTACTGAATGATATCTTTTGTTTAAAACTATGTGACAACTTCAATGATAAGTTATTATATTATATCATTGTGAATGCTGTACTTTGGTTTCTGTGAATGTTTTGCCTTAGTTTATTGCTGAATAAATAGAGAGTTCACTATACTATGTGATCAGAACCTTAAAGCTATTCACAACAGCAGTCCTCTGATGCTTGTACTTGGTTTTGATTTTACAACCCCCCCCAACCCCTATCTTTCCCTGCACACCACTGTCTGACACCTTGGGAGGATTCCAACCTGAGGAGAACCCCTACAGACCTGTTAACCTCTCTGAACTCATTTCTCAATGATTAACATATCCCCACCCAGCCCAGATATTCTGAATCACTGGCCATTTAAACCCCATTCTGTTTTCCACTAATTGTTCCCCTGTTTCCATACTGCTTAACTCACGTACCTAATTTCCCATTCTGAAGCTACCCACTCCTTCCACTATCTTCCCTGGAATGACTACTCCCATAGGTAATAAATTTGCTTTTGTCTTAAGACTTTTCCTTTCTCCCTCCTTCCATCATGAATCCCTCCTAATGATACTGATTCCCTGGTCACCCTTTGCAGGACTGGTTAACTTTCACTCACACACCTGACTCACTGGTCATGGTCTAGTTGGAATATTCCTTGCTCTCCATCACCAATTCCAGACTCTCCCTCCACCACCATTACTTAGTAACTTCTCCACTTTTGATATTTGTTCAATCCATATTTATGATCCAATCAAGATTTGGGCAGCTATTATCTGTCAGCCCTCTGGCAACTCTTGTCTGCCTCAATGAGTTTAATGTCTGGCTCTTTCTCTCCACTTCAACTCCTGCATTCATATCTGAAATGTTAATGGGTTTTAATATCTTCCCCTCCCATTATAGGCCTCATGTGGAGCCCATTAAGGAAAGCTTGCTTAGGGGAAGCTTGCTTGTAGGAAGGCTTTCATACCTTTTGCTAATTTCTAATTAGTTACTGAGTCTGGAGGGTTGTGATGCCTTCTGATTCTGAGAAGTGCATATATGAGTTGGTGTTTTGCTTTGGGGGCTTGCTTATGAGAAGGATCTTGTGATTCCCTGGCCAAGATTCTGAGTGGCTGTATGTTCAGAGCTCCCCCAACTGCTCATATATAAAGTCTCTCTTGATCCAGGGATGTATGTAAAATGTATAGTTGATTCAGGCAGTCAGAGCCCAGTCTGTTGGTCTTTATTTCTCTGCTTGTATTTTCTCTATTTATATTTTCTCTGAAGTTCAGGATGTTGACTTTTCCCATGAAATAGTGAATGTGATTTAAAAGATTGTTGACCCCTTAAAGAGCTATATTTCCTAGTAAAGCAGATCTAAGAACCTGTGCTAGCAGACATCCTGGGTATGCCAGTGTGGTTGCTGCTACAATACCAGAGGACCTCAACATACATATTGAGACTTCCTCAAACACCACAACTTGCTCATTTCCCATTACTTTGTGCTCACCCCAGTTACACACAGAGACTATTATGCCTTCAATCTTGTCATCACCCATAAGGATTATACTTCTATGTTCATAAACTCTGAAATTCTTTTATCTTATGGTAATGTTATCATTCCACTCTTCCCCTGCCTTATAACATCTAACCTTATTGTTCATCCTCACCATGACAACCAATCCCTTAAGCCCCCAGTTTGTTCCCAAACTACATTGACTCCTCCCTTCCCCATCTTTATTTCTTGGTGAAGCAACTCAACTCCTCTTTGGAGTCCTTTGCCCCTATATCCTAATTTCAATCTCCATAGCCTGAGATAACTCCCACCATCCACTGCCTTTGTTCCTATTCACATGCTGCTGAGGAAAGGGGGAGAAAAACAGGAAACCATGCTGATTGGATCCACTATAAATTTGTTACATAATATCAATTGGACCCTTTTAGAGCAAGGATACAGCAAGTCAATTCTTTTACACTGCTCTAATTAATTCACTATTCCACTCACCTCAGTGGCTTTTCTAAATCTTTTCCCCCCTTCTTAAATCTTTCATGACTCCCTCCCTAGTGCCCCCCTTGCAGGTGACATTATTTCACTGAAAAAAATTTGAGGCCCTTCATTGAGATTTTTCTCTTCTCATTCTCATCTCATATTCTTCAGATTCTTTCTGCAACTATTTCCCATTTCGCTTCAGTCTCACATGACACAGTATCCTTTTCCCTGGTCAAGAGAAATCTCTACATGCACAACTGAACCCATCCCATCTTTTCCAGAGGGAAAAAAGGTTGTACCCTCCACCCTCCCCACCTTCTCACTAATCTTCAAACTTTTCATATCTACTGGTTGCTTCCCAATTACCTAAAAACATACCCATATCTCTCCTATCCTCAAAAAACATTCACTTGATCTCTCTATCCCTGATAACTATCATCTTATACCTCTCTTCTCTTCCATAGCTAAGCTCCTTGAAATGCTGTCTACAAAAGGTGTTTCCAGTTCCTTTCCTCTAACTCTTTTTTCTTAATCTATTGAAATAATCATGATTTTTGTTGTTCTTGCTACTCATGTGGTCAATTATTTATAATGTCCCTAATATTGGACTAGCCTTGCTTTCCTCATATAAATCTAATCTGACCACAATGCATAATCTATGTTATATGCTACTGTAGCTTCTTTGCTAATATTTTGAGGGTTTTTGCATCAATCTTTTATTAAGGATATAGGTTTGTGTTTTTTTGCCCCTTCTCTATTTTGACTCTCTGGTTTAGGTACCAAGAAAACACTTGATTCGTAGTAGGAATTTAGCGGGCTAGTTTCTTTTCCTAACTCTACATTTTGTGTAATATTGGAATTAATTTTTATTTGATTATTTGATGGAAACTTCTAAATATTTTGAGTTTTTTTTTAATTTGAGACATTATATTTGATATATTCAACTTCTTTCTTATGAGATTAGGTTGTTTACATTCTCCATTTTTTTCTTGTGTTAACCTGAATATTTTATATTAATAGTTATACCTCCATTTAATTTCATTTTATTGGCATATAGTTGTACAAAATCATTTCTAATAAGATTCCTTATTTTTTCATTTGTTGTTACTTCTCCTTTTTAACTTTTTGTATTATGTTCCTGTTTCTTAGAATCAAATTGGGCAAATATATGTCTATTTTAATGTTTCTTTTAAAAAACAATCTATATTAATTCTATGTTCTTTTTTTTACTTTCAATGTTATTAATCTCTTCTTTGATTTTTCTGGATTTCTGTTTCTAAATAATTAGGATTTTTAAATGGGGGATTTTTCCTCCTTTTTTTAGTTGCATGCCCAATTTGTTCATCTATTCTTTAACTCTTTTGTTAATGAAAGTGCTTAGAAATATAAATTTATCCTACTAATTACTTTGGCTGCATCCCACAAATTTTGGCATGTTGATTCATTGTTTGGTGAAGTTATCTTTTATTTCTGTATTTTCTTCTTTGAACATTAATTCTTTATGCTATTTATTCAAAAATTTATTTAAGCCCTTTCTTTTCTGTTTCCCTTTATTGAATTTAATTTTATTGCACAGTAAAAGATGTGTTGAATATTTCTGAATTTCTGAATTTGAAAAAAATAATAAGGTTTGGGGGGGTGGCTCTTTATTTTTTTAATTAATTAATTAATTTTTAGTTTTCAACATTCATTTCCATATAATATTTTGAGTTTCAAATTTTCTCCCCATCTCTCTCCTCCCCCACCCCATGGTATGCATTCTGATTACCTCCAGTATGCCCTCTCTTCTACCCCACCCCCCCATCTTTTCCCCTCCCCTTCTATTTTCCTTTAGGACAAGATAGATTTCTATACCCCATTACCTGCATATCTTTTTTCCCAGTTGTATGTAAAAACAATTTTTTAGCATTTGCTTTTAAAACTTTGAGTTCCAAATTCTCTCCCTTATTCCCTCCCCACACACCCTCATTGAGAAGGCAAGCAATTCAAAATAGGTTAAACATGTGTAGCTATGCAAAACACTTCCATAATAGTCATATTGTGAAAGACTAACTATATTTCTCTCCATCCTATTCTGCCTCCCACTTATTCTATTTTCTCCTTTGATCCTGTCCCTTTTCAAAAGTGTTTGCTTCTGACTACCTCCTCCCCCAATCTGCCCTCTCTTCTATCATTCCCCCCTCCTCTTATCCTCTTCCCCCTTACTTTCCTGTAGTGAAAGATACCCAATTGAATATGTATATTATTCCCTCCTTAAGTCAAATCCAATGAAAATAAGGTGTGCTTATTCCCTTTCACCTCCCCCCTCTTATTGTCCATTATGAAATCATTTCTTGCCCTTTTATGTGAGATAATTTACCCCATTCTATCTCTCCCTTTCTCCTTCTCCCAATATGTTCCTCTATCATGCCTTAATTTTATTTTTTAGATATCATCCTTTCAGGGGCAGCTAAGTGGCGCAGTGAGTAAGAGCGCCTGTCCCAACGTTGGGAGACCTGGGATCGGTTCAGGCCTCAGATACTTATCACCCACACAAAATAACTGGCCGTATGACCTTGAGCAAGTTACTTAACCTCAATTGCTTAGGGGCGACCAGGTGGCGCAATGAGTAAGAGCACCAGCCCCAGCATTGGGAGACCTGGGATTGGTTCTGGCCTCAGATACTTGGCACCCACACAAAAATAACTGGCCATGTAATCTTGAGCAAGTTACTTAACCCCAATTGCTTTAAAAAAAAGATATCATCCCTTCTTATTGAACTCACTCTGTACCTCTTATCTATCTATCTATCTATCTATCTATCTATCTATCTATCTATCTATCTATCTATTTCCTCCAACTACCCTAATAGTGAGGTCTCATGAGTTACAAATATCATCTTTACATGTAGGAATGTAAACAGTTCAACTTTAATAAGTCCCTTATGATTTCTCTTTCCATTTTACCTTTTCATGCTTCTTCTGAGACTTGTATTTGAAAGACAAATTTTCTATTCAGCTCTGATCTTTTCAGCTTGAAAGAATGCCTGAAAGTCCTCTGTTTCATTGAATTTCCATTTTCCCCTTGAAGTATTATAAGTTTTACTGGGTAGGTGATTCTTCATTTTCATCCTAGTCTCCCTTGAGCTCCAGAATATTATATTCCAAGCCCTCTGATACCTTAAAGCAGAAAGTGCTACATCTTGTGTTATCCTGAGTGTATTTCCACAATATTAAAATTGTTTCCTTCTGACTGTTTGCAATATTTTCTCCTTGACCTGGGAATTCTGGAATTTGGCTACTATATTCCTAGGAGTTTTCCTTTGGGGATCTCTTTCAAGAGGCAATAGATGGATTCTTTCCATTTCTATTTTGCCCTCTGGTTCTAGAATATTAGGACAGTTTTCCTTGATAATTTCTTGGAAGATTATGTTTACACTCTTTTTTTTTAATCATGGGTTTCAGGTAGTCCAGTAATTTTTAAATTATCTTTCCTGGATTTATTTTCCAGGTCAGTTGTTTATATAAGGAGATATTTCACATTTTCTTTATTTTTTTCATTCTTTTGGTTCTGTTTTATAATTTCTTAATGTTTCATAAAGTCATTAGCTTCCATTTACTCCATTCAAATTTTGAAGGAATTGTTTTCGTCAGTGAACTTTTGGATCTCCTTTTCCATTTGGCCAATTCTGCTTTTTAAGGCATTCTTCTCTTCATTGGCTTTTTGGACCTCTTTTGCCATTTGGATTAGTCTATTTTTAAAGGTGTTATTGTCTTCAGTATTTTTTGAGTCTCTTTTAACAAGCTGTTGACTTGTTTTTCATTATTTTCTTGCAACACTCTTGTTTCTCTTCCCAATTTTTCCTCTACTTCTCTTACCTGATTTTCAAAATCCTTTTTGAACTCTTCCATGGCCTGGAACCAATTCATATTTTTCTTGGAGACTTTGGATGTAGGAGCTTTGATTTGTAGTCTTCTTCTGGTTGTACATTTTGATCTTCTTTGTCACCAAAGTAAGATTCTATAGCCTAAGTATTTTTACACTGTTTTCTCATCTTCCTAGTCAAATATTTGACTTTCTAATTCTTTGTAAAGGTTGGACTCTGCAGGGCTTTTGCATCAGCTGCTTGATCCCCCATGGTCTATGGGCCTGGACCTCTGGAAGCAGCCATCACTGCTGTTGCTACTGTTGCCACCACTGCCACTGCCACCACCTCCATCACCACAGGGCTGGGGCTGGACCCCAGCCAAACTAAGCTCCTCTTTCACCCAGATCACACAGAGGTTTCTCACTGACTTTTTATGCTGTCTTTGGAGTTTGTGCATTGAGAATTCTGGAAACTATCATAGATGCCAGTAATTCAGGCCCATGAGGCCTATTCTGCCTAATCTGTGCTGATGTGACCTATAGTAGACTGTGTTCTGCTCCCAGGTTGGTACAATAGACCCTTCCTGTCCACCTTCCAGGCTGTCTTGGGCTGCAGATTTGTTTCACTCTGTCACTTCGTGGGTTCTGTAGCTCTAGAATTTGTTTAGAATCATTTTTTACAGGTATTTGGAGGGGTTTGGGGGAGATCTCAAGCAAGTCCCTGCTTTTACTCCACTATGTTGACTTTGCCCTCCAATGGCAAGGATTTTATGCCCTAATACACTGGGGTTTTTTGTAAAAATGTCCTGCACAATTGAGAAATATCTAATTATATTATATTATATTATATTATATTATATTATATTATATTATATTATATTATATTATGTTATATTAATTATATTATATTAACTATATTATATTTATATGATATTGTATATTTCTATATGTAAATATTATACACATACCATGTCTTTCTATTCCCATTGAATGATTTCCAGAGACCTATCATGTCTAACTTCTCTAAAATATTATTAAGGTTTTAATTTCTTTCATGTTTTTATTTTTACTTTTGAGTGCTTCTGAAAAGATATATTAAACCTTTTTTTCCATCACAACTATTATAATTTTACTGTCTATTTCTCTCTGCTTATCTTTTCCTGAAAGTATTTAAATGCAATACCATTAGGTGTATATATGTTAAATATTAAAATTAATACCTTGTCTATATTTTAGCAAAATGTAGTTCCTCTGTTTACCTGTTTTAATCATGTCTATTTTTGTTTTTTCCACATCTGAGATCATGATGGCTACTCCTACTTCCTTGAGTTCAGATAAAACGTAATAGTTTTAGTAGCTTATAATAGTAGCTTTTTTAAATTCTAGATGAATCTTTATGTTTTTAATGTGTCACCAAAGAATAATATACTGTTGAATTCTAATTTTTTTTTATTGATTGATATCTAAAGATATGTTTTCCTCTGGTCAGTGCTTTTGCTGTATTCCATGGGTGTCGATATGTTGCCTCATTATTGTCATTTTCTTTAATGAAATTATTGATTATTTTTATGATTTCTTCTTTAACCCACTCATTCTTTAAGATAAGGTTGTTTAATCTCCAATTCGTTTTTAATTTATGTTTCCATGGTACCTTATTAAATATAATTTTTATAGCATTGTGATTTGAAAAGGATACTAAAATACTTCTGCTTCAACTATAAAATTTTTATGTACTAATATATGTTCTGCCTTTGTAAAGGTACCATAAACCAGAGGGAAAAAGTATATTCCTTATTATTTTGATTCAATTCTCTCCAGATAGCTATTATGTCTAGCTTATCTTAAATTCACTTCTTTTGACATCTTTCTTATTTATATTTTAGTTGGATTTATCTAGTTTTGAGAGGAGAAACTTAATGAAGTCAAGAATATCAAAGAGGGGGCGGAGTCAAGATGGTGGAGTAGAACCAGGACCTGCTCACTGCTCCGGCTTCCACTTTCCCCAATCCATGTAAAAAGGGAACTCTAAACAAACTTTGCAGCTGCAGAACCCACAAAATGACACAGAGAAGCTAACCTCCCACTGAGGACAGCCCAGCAGGCCAGCAGGAATCCAGCGCAGCACTCTGGGAGCCGAGCCCAACCCCACTCCAAGGCTTTAGCCCCAGGGCGGCTGGAGGCCAGAGGGACTCCAGATCAGCAGGAGCTGTGGCCCTTTGCACATTTATCAACACATAGATGCTAAGCACAAAATGAGAGGTCAGTGCAGCCTGGACTTTGGGACCCAGTAAGTGGGAATGCCTCGCTTCTCACTGAGACAATGGTACAGCCAGCCAGTGCCACGTGGCAGCTTCAGCTCCTGGCCTGCAGAGTGTAGGAGGACCAAACACCAGTCTGAGGGGGAATCGCTCTTACTTTAACCTGCTTGGATCTGGATTGCAGTCTAGGGTGGAGGTCCTGGGGTGCATGTCCAGCTTGCCAGAGCCTGTGGAGACCTCAGAGAAGGCACCCAACTAATACCTCCAGCAGCTTAGAAAACCTCAGTGTTTGGGACGAAAGCTCCCCTGTCTGGTGGCAGAGTCCTACTATGGCAAAAAGCCCAGAGGTCAAGTGACTGAGGGGCGACATGACCAGGCAAAGGAAACAAAGTAGACAGAAGATTCCAACATTATACTCCTATTTTGGGTATAAAAAGGAGCAAAGCTAGGAACAGGATGAAGACAGTGAAGTCAGAACTCCTGCACCAAAACCTTTAAAGGAAAATAGAAGCTGGTTACAGGCCATAGAGGACCTTAAGAAGCAGATAAGAGAAGTGGAGGAAAAATTGGGAAGAGAAATGAGAACAATGCAAGAAAATTATGAAATGAGAGTCAACAGCCTGACTGAGGAAAATCAAACCTTAAAAAAATAGACTAACTCAAATGGCAAAAGAGGCTCAAAAAGGCAATGAGAAGAAGAATGCCTTAAAAAGCCAAATTTGCCAGATGGAAAAAGAATCTCAAAAGCTCACTGAGGAGAATCATTGCTTCAGAATTAGATTGGAGCAAATGGAAGCTAATGACTTTATGAGAAATCAAGATGCTATTAAACAGATCCAAACAAATGAAAGAAAAGAAGGCAATGTGAAATATCTCATGGGAAAAACCACTGACCTGGAAAATAGATCCAGGAGAGATAATTTTAAAATTATTGGACTACCTGAAAGCTGTGATCAAAGTAAGAACCTAGAAATCATCCTCCAGGAAGTTCTCAAGGAAAACTGCCCTGATGTTTTAGAACCAGAGGGCAAAATAGAGGTTGAAAGAATCCACCAATCACCTCCTGGAAAAGATCCCAAAAAGAAAATTCCTAGGAATATTATAGCCAGGTTCCAGAATTCCCAGATCAAGGAGAGAATATTACAAGCAGCCAGGAAGAAACAATTTGAATATTGTGGACACACAATCAGGATAACCCAGGATCTGGCAGCTTCTACACTGAGGGATTGAAGGGCTTGGAATATGATATTCCAGAAGTCAAAGGAGCTGGGATTAAAACCAAGAGTCACCTGCCCAGCAAAACTGACTATCCTGTTTCAGGGGAAAATATGGACATTCAGTGGAATAGAGGACTTTCAAGCATTCTTGCTGAAAAAACTAGAGTTGAATAGAAAATTTGACATTCAGATACAAGAAGCAAGAGAAGCATGATAAGGTAAACAGGGAAAAGAAATCATAAGGAACTTATCAAAGTTGAACTATTAACATTCCTCCATGGAAAAACAATAATTGTAACTGATGAAAATTTTCTCAGTAGTTGAAGGGAATAGAAATATACATATATATATATATATATGTGTGTGTGTGTGTGTGTATGTATATATATATATGTATGTATGTATGTATATAATATGAGGGTATATGGGCATATGAATACATATGTAAATGTGTGTATATATGTTTACAGGTATACATAGATGGAGGGCACAGTACCAATTTAACAGAAAGGTATGATACTTAAAAGGTGAAATTAAGAGGTGAGAGAGGAATATAATGAGAGGAAATAGAGAGAGACAGAATGGGGGAAACTATCTCATATAGAAGAGGCAAGGGAAAATGGTTACAAGGGAGGGGAAGAATAGGAAGGCAAAAGGGAATGGGTCAACCTCATTCCCATTGAATTTGGCTTGAGAAGGGAATGAAATACATGCTAAATAGGGTATCTCACCCTCCAGGAGAGTAGAGGGGGAAGGGGGTGAAAGGGGGGGATGATGGAAGGGAGGGCAGGCTGGGGGGTAGGGAAGTTGGAAGCACCCACTTTTGAAAATGGATGGCATCAAAGTAGAGAATAGAACAAGCGGGAGGCGGGAAAGGAGGGAGGGAAATATAGTCAGTCTTTTACAATATATCTACTATGTTATTGTTTTGCATTAGCCACACATGTACAACCTATACTGAACTGCTTATCTTCCCAGTAAGGGTGGGTGACAAGGGAGGAAGGGAATGAATCTGGAATTCAAAGATTTAAAATCAAATATTCAAATATATACTATTATTAATGCTATTTTAGATGTAATTTGGAAATAAGATATACAGGCACTGGGATATAGAGATCCACTGGAAAAGTTGAAAGGGGAATGGGAGAAAATGTGGGATAGAGCAGATTGGAGGAGAAGATATCTTATGAGACTGCTATTTTGGGGTGGTGGGTAGGGGAAAAATGGGGAGAAAATTTATAACTCAAAATCTGGCAGAAATGAATGATGTAAATCAGAATTTAATAAAGCATTTGAAAATTTAAAAAGTATATCAAAGAAATTAACAAAAAAATTAAAGGAAAAAGATTTAGCAGCACTAGATCTTAAACTATGTTATAGGGGAGTATTTATCAAAACTATCAAGTACTGACTAAGAATAGAAAAGCAAATTGATGGAACAGAGTAGACATACAATTTACAGCAATAAATAAATATGATAACCTTGTTTTTTACAAGTGTAAAGGCTTAAGATTTGGGAATAAGAATTAATTATTTGGTAAAAAAAAACTGTAGGGAAAATTGGAAAGCAGTATGGCAGAAACTATGCACAAACCAGTATTTTATACCTTTTACCAAGATAAGGACAAAATGGATACATGACTTGAATATAAGAAAGATATTACAAGAAAATTAGAAGAACATGCAACATATTACTTATCAGAATTATAGACAGGTTGAAAAATTTATGAATAACAAGAGACAGAGAACAAAGTTAGGTGTAAAATAGGTAATCCCAAGCACATTAAATTTAAAAGAGTTTGCAGATAAAACAAATGTAACCAAGATCAGAAGGAAAATAGAAACCTGAGGAAAAAATTTATAGACAGTTTCTCAGATAAAAGTCTCATATTTCAAATATATAAAGAACTTCCTAAAATCGATATGAATATAAGTCATTCCCCAACTGATAAATGGTCAAAGGATATAAACAGGCAGTTTTTGGTTTTTTTGGTTTGGGTTTGTTGGGGTTTTTTTTGTTTGTTTGTTTGTTTTTGCCTTTTGGAGGGCAATTGTGGTTAAGTAACTTGCCCAAGGTTACACGGCTAGTTTTTTTGTGTGGGTGTTAAGAGTCTGAGGCCAGAACCGAACTCGGGTCCTCCTGACTCTGGGGCCAGCGCTTTACTCACTGTGCCCCCTAGCCGCCCAACAGGCAGTTTTCAAATGGAAAAAAATAAAAATAATTTATAGTTATATAAAAAATGCTTTAAATCATTATTGATTAGAGAAATGCAAATTAAAACAACCTTGAGATATCATTTTACACCTATCAGATTGGGTTAAATGATTGAAAAGGGAGTTGTTGTAGGGGAGATGGAAAAATTGGGACACTAATTCATTGTTGGTGGAATTGTGAACTGATTCAATCATTTTGGAAAGCAATCTGGAATTATGTCTAAAGAGTTATTAAGCTGCCTATACCCTTTGACCCAGGATTACCACTATTTGGTCTATTTCCAAAGACTATTAGGGGGAAAGGAAAAGAACCTGTATGTTCTAAAATACTTATAGGAACTCCTTTTGTGGTAGCAAAGAACTGGAAATTGCAGGGGTGTCCATTAATTGGGGAATGACTGAACAAGTTATGGTATATGATAGTGAAGAAATACTACTATGCTAAAGGAAATGATGAGTTCAATGATTTTAGGAAGACATGAAAAAACTTTCATGAAATAATGAAGAGTGAAATGAGCAGAATCAAGAGAACATTGTATGGGGGACGGGGCGGAGACTAGATGGCGAGTAGAAGCACAACCTTCCCACAGCTCTGGCTTCCACCTTCCCCAACCCATGTAAAAAGAGAACTCTAAACAAACTTTGGAGCTGCAGAACCCACAAAATGACACAGAGAAGCTAACCTCCTGCTGAGGACAGGCCGGCAGGAATCCAGGGCAGTGCTCTGGGAGCCAAGCCCAGCCCCACTCCAAGGCTTTAGCCCCAGGGCAGGCCTGACCAGCTGCCAGCCAGAGGGACTCCAGATCAGCAGCAGCTGTGGCCGTTTCCAGATTTATCAACACATAGATGCTAAGGACAAAGTGAGAGGTCAGTGCAGTCTGGACTTTGGGACCAGCAAGTGGGAGTGCGTGGCTTTTACCCCTGGGGCGAGAAGCCACTGAGACGCTGGCACAGCCAGCCAGTGCCACGTGGCAGCTTCAGCTCCTGGCCTGCAGAGTGTAGGGGGACCAAGCACCAGTCTGAGGGGTAATTTCTCTTGCTTTAACCTGCTTGGATCTGGATTGCAGTCTAGGGTGGAGGTCCTGGGGTGTGTGTCCAGCTTCCCAGAGCATGTGGAGACCTCAGAGAGGGCACCCATCTACGTAATACCTCCAGCAGCTGAGAAAACTCCAGCATTTGGGACGAAAGCTCCCTTGTCTGGTGGCAGAGTCCTACTGTGGCAAAAAGCCCAGGGGTCAAGTGACTGAAGGGAGACATGACCAGGCAAAGGAAACAAAGCAGACAGAAGATTCCAACATTACACTCCTATTTTGGGGACAAGAAGGAGCAAGGCATGGAACAGGAGGAAAACAGTGAAGTCAGAACTCTTGCACCAAAAGCTTCAAAGGAAAATACAAAGCCATAGAGGACCTTAAGGAGCAGATGAGAGAAGTGGAGGAAAAATTGGGAAGAGAAATGAGAATAATGCAAGGGAACATTGTATGTAGTAACATCAACATTATTTTAAGAACAACTTTGAGCAAATAAATCATTTTCACTATTATAAATACCAAAATTAACTATAAAGGACATATGAAGAAAGGCATTATCTGCATCTGGAGAAAGAACTGATAAATTGAAATATGTATAGAATGATTTTACATGTGTATATACACACATATATGCACACATACATATATAAACATACATACATGCATATATGTTATATATATATATTTATATACCTATTTGTGTCTAATGGTAGTCATCCCTGGGGCAGAGGAGGAGGAAAGAAAAAAAGGGAGAAAGAAAAAAATTTACATGTTAACTTTATTATATATTTAAAAGAATAGCGCTTCTACTTCTAGTGAACACCAAATGGTGGACGAGGCTGGTGCTGCAGGAGGTGCGGGAAGCCCTGGGGGCCCCAGTGAGGCTGGGGTGGCTTCCTCGGTGATTTCGGCAGTGGGGGCTGAGGTCGAGGCCTGGGCCGTGGCCTCGGGGCCTGGGGAGGAAAGGCAAAGACAAGGAGTTGGTTCCTGTCACTAAGCTAGGCTGGCTAGTCAAGGACATGAAGATCAAGTCTTTGGAAGAGATCTATCTTTTCTCCCTTCCTATCAAGGACTCTGAAATCATAGATTTCTTCCTGGGATCTTCATTGAAATACGAGGTTCTGAAGATCATGCCTGTTCAGAAACAAACTAGAGCTGGACAACGTACCAGGTTCAAGGCTTTTGTGGCCATTTGTGGTGACTGCAATGGCCATGTTGGTCTGGGTGTCAAGTGCCCCAAGGAAGTGGCCACAGCTATTCGTGGTGCTATCATTCTGGCCAAGCTGTCCATTGTTCCTGTGAGACATGGCTACTGGGGGAACAAGATTGGCAAGTCTCACACAGTACCCTGCAAGGTCACTGGGCGATGTGGGTTGGTTCTGGTGGGCCTGATCCCCACCCCTAGAGGTACTGGCATTGTCTCAGCTCCTGTGCCTAAGAAGCTGCTGATGATGGCTGGAATTGATGACTGCTACACTTCTTCGAGAGGCTGTACTGCCACTCTGGGTAACTTTGCTAAAGCTACCTTTGATGCCATCTCCAAAACATACAGCTATCTAACCCCAGACCTGTGGAAGGAGACTGTTCACTAAGTCTCCATATCAGGAATTCACCAACCATCTTGTGAAGACTCACACTTGAGTATCTGTCCAGAGGACCCAGGCAGCTGCTGTGGCAACCACATAGATGTTTTTTTATAAACAAATAAATTGAACTATGCCTGCTAAAAAAAAAAAAAGGAATAGCAAACTGTACATAATGGATATTCAGTTTCATTGCAATCATCTTTTTATTATACTGTGTTATACAGAAATGCTTGTTTCGTTCCATAAATTAAAAAATAAATGCATTAAAAAATTTTTTTCAGTTATATGGAAAAACAATTTTTAACTTTTTTTTATTTTGAGTTCCAAATTCTTTCCCTTCCTCCTTTTCCTTCGGTCTCACTGAGAAGACAAGTAATTTGATACAGATTATTCATGTGTAGTCATGCAAAATATCTTTAAAATATTAGCCATATTCCAAAAGAAAACAGACCAAAAAATAAAGAAAAATAAAAGTTACAAAAAGTATGCTTAAGAAATAATAACTGGCCGTGTAACCTTGAGCAAGTTACTTAACCCCAATTGCTTTAAAAAAAAAAGTATGCTTAAATCTGCATTCAGAATCCATTACTTCTCTCTCTGGAGGTGAATAATATTTTACTTCATAAGTCTTTCTTAATTGTCTAGAATCATTGTATTGTGGAGAATAGTTAATTAGTTAATTAATAGTTAATAGTTGATCAAAATACCATATGGCTGTTACTGAATACAACATACTCCTGGTTCTGCTCACTTCACTTACAACAATTTGTATTACTTCCTAGGTTTTTCTAAAAGCATCCTGTTCATCATTTCTTATGGCACAATAGCTTTCCATCACAATCATATACCACAATTTGTTCAGCCATTCCCCAACTGATAAGCATCCTCTCAATTTCTGAAAGAGTTGCTATAAATATTTTTTTACATGTAGGTCCTTTTCCCTTTTTTAAATTTCTTTGGGATTTAGACCTAGTATGGATACTGTTGGGTCAAAGGGTATGCACAGTTTGATTACCCTTTGGGCACAGTTCCAAATTGCTCTCCCAAATGGTTGGATGGTGGTGGTGCAGTGAGTAGAGCACTGGCCCTGGAGTCAGGAGGACCTGAGTTCAAATCTGGCCTCAGACACTTAACACAAAAACTATCCATGTGACCTTGGGCAAGTCACTTAACCCCAAGTGCCCTCCAAAACGCAAAAAAAAAGTTATTTAGAACATTTTTTCATGTGACTATAGATTTATGCATATAATCTCAGTCTTCACTTCATCAAGGTGGAATTCTGATCAGGAAAAGACCCAATTTGCAAATCTGTTCCTCATAATGAAACTAATTAATTAAACTGCTATTTAATTTCTGGCAATTTGTCTCTGGACTGTTCTTTCTCATTCTCAGGTTAGAGACTGGCTCAGTAAAATCCTTTTAATACTTTGTCTATGCACAGAACAGGAACAACCTATGACTGTTAATTCAGCCAAAGAAATCATTTAAAGTTAAGTGCTTGCTTGAATTTATAGGCATAATGATTTATCTGTTGTTGTAGACATAGCCTTCTTTCCTCTTGTAATGTTAAGGGAATTTAAAGATCTTCACTTCCCATTAATAGGCACATAGAGCCCTGGCCCAGCAGGCTCTGGGTTAAGTGCCGGGGCATGAGGATTCTCAAGGCTTCTCAGCACTAAGTCAATCAGATGCTGAGTCTTTATTATATATTCTGGGAGGTTGGCATTTTGCTTTGGGGATTCCCTCATGAAAAGGATCTTTCAATTTCCTGGTCGACTCTGAATGGCCATTTGTTCAGAGTTACCCACCCCTGACTGCTTAGATGTCTGTCTGTGCTCCCTTGATCCATGCATATAAAGTGTTATAGCAATACTGCTTTACTCAGACAGTTGGAGACCTGTCTGTTGGTCTTGGTGCTAATTTCTCTGCTTATATCTTCTCTGTGTATATTTTCTCCAAGTTCAGGGTGCTGACTTTTCCCTGAACTAGCAAATATAATTTAAAATAGGATTGTTAACCCCATTTTGAGCAGTCTTTCCTTTAAAAGCAGATCAAAGAACCTGTGCTGGCAGGCCATCCTGGGTGTGCTAGGGTGCTTGCTAATACATTAGACATAGTCTGCAGCATCTGCATAGCCTAAAGGAAAGAGTAGGGTAACAGTAATGGTGATGGGAGCACTTTCCCAGGGGCCCAGAGCAGGGCTCCTCCTTTCCCCTCCTATCCCATTAGCACTCCCGAGAAGACAGGTCCAAGAGGCAGCGGTGAGAGGAAAACAAGTTTGTAGGGGTTGGGGATGGCTACAGTCCAAGCCAGGGCTCAAGTGGAGTAGTCCCACTGTGCTGAAGGGGTTCACCCTTCAGCTCTGAAAGTGTATTGTATTTAAAGCCCAGGCAGAAGCACTGTCCCCCAGACTTTGAAACAGGGTCTGGAGCAGTGTTCAGAAGTGTATAGCAATATTACTTTACTCAGACAGCTGGAGCCCTGTCTGTTGATCTTTGTGATAATTTCTCTGCTCATATTTTCTCTGTATTTTCTTCACATTCAGGGTGCTGACCTTTCCCCTGAACTAGTGAATATAATTAAAGTAAAGTTGTTGACCCCCTTTAAAGATGCAGATCAAACCAGATCAAAGAAACCATGCTAGCAGACCATACTGGGTGCTGTTACACTCTTCTGGCAATTTTCATTCAGAGACACATAGCATATGCCAGATGACATTATGTCTTAGGCAGCGTGGAACTATGACAAACACAAAGGCTTCATTTGAACAGAGATATTTTAAATTACCCAACAGCAATGAAAATATTTTCATATAAGAAAATGTGTTTATGCTTGAATATATTCAGTAGTTAATATCCTCATAGCCAGGTGTAATAGTAATGGAATTTAAAGATCCCCCTGTATTGGCTTGGTTTTTGGTTTGTATTAAAACCCAGAGCTTGTTAATCCCACTTGTGGGATGGACTTGTTGACGTGAAAAGAGAGGGCTGAACTGGGAGGAGCTGGTGATGTAGATTTAGAGAGACACAAGAGAGAGGCAGAAGAACTTTTTGGAAGCAGCATCTTGAAGGCAGAGAGAGACTGAGCGAATTGCTGAGGGCCACTTTGAATTGCCCAGGACTTTTGAGAGCTGCCACCCAGAGCTGCCAAGGACTGAGGAGACATGGCTGTTATGCTGGTACTTTGTCTGTCTGTTTTGATGTTGTTTTGCCAGATTTGTCCACTGGTGAAGGACAGTCCTGTTGTTGCAGAAGACTTGGAACCTTGCTGTTGGTTCAGAGCTACTGAGACTGTTCTGCAGACAGAGAGTGAATACTGTCCACTGGTGAAGGACAGTGCTGTTGTTGCAGAAGACTTGGAACCTTGCTGTTGGTTCAGAAGCCCTGAAGAAGGATTTTCTTGTTGTATGTTTACAGAAATCCTGTAAGAGGGTTTTGCTAATGTTTTCAGGGGTCCTAGGACTGTTCTGCAGACAGAGAATGAATTAATGAAGAGACTGGCAATGTATCTTGTGGCCTTGCTAAGCTTTGTCTCCCCAGGAACAAAGATTGCTGAGAACTTGCCTAGTGTCAAGATGAAGAAAAGACCTCCATTTGGGTATTAAGTGCTGTGCTTAATTAGGCTTGTTGTAACTCTGGGGTAGATTCAATTGTGATCCAGGGGTGGGGAACTTTTGACCTTTTTGTGTTCCGTGATTGAACAAATGAATGTACTTTACTTATGATTGGAAACTAATCTCCATTTGAGAAGAGGGGCTTTGTGATGGACTAAATGAATGTACAGCCTAGGGGTGGAGTAGTATTTAGAAGAGGGACTTTGTAATTGATTAAATGAATGTAATGTCCAGGGGTGGGGTAGTACTTGATTAAATCAGGTAGTACTTGGAGATTATTGAATCACACTTAGTAAATGCTGTATTTTGAATGATGTCATATTTTGATCTTCTCTGTTCTTAATTTTTCACTGAATAAACATTACACCAGTGTTCAAATCACAAGTCTCCCTTTGTGGCTGCTGGTCCACTGTGACTTAGTGTGACTGCAGGAAATAAAATATGTTTAAATTGTAGGACACAAAGAAAGAGAAGCTTTGCAAGATAACTTTTAATACATATTGAACATGTGATTTAGGAAAGTGCATTTTAAGCAGTGCTTGAAGTAATTGGGTTGGGGAAGAGGAACTGGAGAAGATGGTAGATGATTTAAAAAAGCATCATCTGCCCTACTCCTTTCTCCAATATCACTGCCCCTCATTTTTGCCCATCAATTAGTACTAATCCTCATCACAAGTTACCTTTCCATTGCTCCCAGGAGAAGAAAGAAGAGACAACAAAATATTAATTCGAGAGCATTCAGAAACTACAAAGAAACAAATAATGGCATGGGTAATACTTGAATGTGGCCTTTTTATTGTGTCCTTTTATTAAGGGGATTTGTTCTGTGAAGTTTGGATTCAGTCCAAAGGCCCCACATGAGGACATATAGGGCCACATGTGGCCTCAAGATCACAGCTTCCCCTCCCCCTGCCAACCCTCAGAAAAACCTGGTCTACCATACCACTACTTTTTAACCATTCACTCAAGCCCCCAACATAAAGACAGAGATATTGAATAATTAAAGATGCATAATTTATCCCCTTTTTGATATTATGATAACGCACAAAAGATACCTCTTGAAACAAATGCTGATTTAAAAATTTTAACTCTGATGTAAAGACATAAGGTATTAAAAATGTTTTTTTTAAAGTTAAAATATGTATAAAGGGACAAGAAAGAATCTGTAAACAATTCTGCAAATTTGCAAATTTACACTTTAAACTGTAAAATATAATTGCTCCAAAATGAGCCTAGAATTATTTATCTTAGGATCATCTAGGGGAAAAAATGTAAGGAAGTATGTGAGCAGAGGTCCTGGCATGAAAGCAGAGTAGAAATGGAACTTATGGGCGGCCAGGTGGCTCAGTGAGTAAGAGCACTGGCTCCAGTGTCGGGATGACCTAGATCAAATCCGGGCTGAGATACTCAGCACCACACCCAGAAATAATAACTGGCCATGTAACCTTGAGCAAGTTACTTAACCCCAATTGCTTTAAAAAAAAAAAAAAAAAAGAAATGCCACTTATGTTGGAGAACCAAAAAGTTACATGACTTTCTCATCTAGCTTTAACGAGAATTTTGGTGAATAAAAATCTCATGTTCATAAGGAACCTTATTTTGGGTTCTAAAACTGCATTAGAGTATTTAAATACATTAAGAAGTTTTGTTTTGTTTTTAAATCAAATTAACTTTTTATCATGCATGGGGAACTATTTGCATTTTATTCTGACTGAACATGAAAACTAGACTCTCCTTTATCACCTCTATATCTCCTCACTCACTTTTGCTTTCTGATTCCCCTGTGCTAGTAGAATGTAGTAATGATGAGTTATAAATATTGCATCAAAGTGCTTGGGAAAAAGAAAAAAGGAGAGAGAACTCTTCTCCCCCCCCCAAAAAAAAATGTTTTGTTTAACATTAAGGAGGAAAAAAATTATTTAAAGAAAACACTGGGGCAGCTAGGTGGCTCAGTGGATAAGCACTGACCCCTGAGTTCAAATCTGGTCTCAGACACTAACTGTGGGACCCTTGGCAAGTCACTTAATGCCAATCTAACTACATGTAAACTTTGGACCCTAAGTATCCTATAACATCTCTGTGGTACTAGAGTAGTACAATAGCTGAGCTTTAAGAGGGAAAAGTATTTAAAATTACATAGTTTTGTGTTGTAGACAAGGTAAAAATAAAGAAAACTGAAGCAGTAGCTAACCTTCATAAGACGGTTATTTTAATACCTCCTAGAAGTGACTGGAGTTAATGGATCAGCCAGACCATGAGAAAGGTGGTAAATATGCACAGGTATATACTTCCTATAATGCTGAGATTCCATTTCCTTTGCAATTGAACAAATTTTGAATGTTTCAGGCTTAGTGTAGAACTGAAATGCATCTGAACTCTGTTGTAAGCTTGTCTCCTGAGTGCCTGGAGCAAAGTAGTGTCCTCACTGCAACAAAGTGGGACATAACAAGGAACCTTCTAGGATTGCTCTGGAGGATTGTGGGGCCTTCGTAAAACTATGGGACATATGTGGAGATTTAAAGTACTATAGAAGTAAAGTAGATAGGAAAAGACAGACAGGAAGAGAAACAAATAAGAGAGGACTTTAGACTGGCAAGATGAAGATGCCATTCACTACAAATATGGTGAGATCAAGTAAAGCCTCCCACTCCCAGCATTCCCACTCCCCTGCCCCAACATATGCACTTTTTTTGTTTCTTAGGAAAGTTTTCCAAAGGATTAAATCTTAACAGGTTCTAATACTTGCCAAATTCCTCCCCTTTATTTTTTTCACCTCATCTATCATCTAGAAGGAGATAGAAAGGGAAGGGGAAGTTGGTCCTGAAGAAGAGTTTCATTGTAATTTATCATTCCAAATTCTGTAATTCCTTATGATACTTCAATAAATTTTATGAGCATTAAGAAAAAAAAGTAAATTTTTGAAAATGAGAAAGAGAAGGAAAGTTTGTATTATGACAAATTAGGACTTGGACAAGAAATGAGTGGAATTTCCTATTAAGGTAATTTTTGAAGATATTACAGGTCATCTTTGTATCTGTAGATTCTGAGATCAGTTGCAGCTATCAAAGAAAGGCAGTTTGAAGGAGAGGTTACTCATGTCTAATTGGAACACCATCTGGTGGGCAGTGAAGGAAACTACAACCATAAGGAAAAGCCTACACAGGCTCATTCATAGGCTATATGTATTATGTGGTTATTGATTGATACTTTCCAATTTGACAACCAAATTATATAATACACCTTCTACACATCTAGTTAATGTAACTCAGTGTGCTACAACTGATGCTTTCTGTAGATTTCAGAAATGAGAGAAAAGGAGCATATAAACACTTAGCACTTACCAAATCTTTGGTCACCTGTTTCACCTCTGTTATGTTCCTCATTCTAGCTGCAGAAAGCTAAAATGTAGGTTCTCATGGTTTTTTTAAAGGTGTATTTATGCCTTTTTTGTAACATGCTTGTTTCTTTTCATAGGACATAATTAAAAAGTTACATGTAAAGATAATTTTAGCAATCATTTTTTATAAAATTTTAAGCTCCAAATTTTCTCCCTACCTCCCTAAAATGGTAAGAAATTTGACATAGATTATATATGTGCAATTATATAAAAACTACTTCCATATTAGTCATGTTGTGAAAGAATAAACAGTTTGTAAAAGAAAAAACATTTTAAAATAAAGTGAAAATAGAGAGCTTTGATCTACATTCAACTTCATTAGTTTTTTTTTCCTCTGGATATGGATAGCATTTTCCTTCATGAGACTTTTGGAATTGTCTTAGACCATTGTATTGCAAGCTATATTAATCATAGTTGATCATCACACAATGTAGCTGCTACAGTGTACAATGTTCTTCTGGTTCTTCTCACTTCACTAAGTATCAGTTCATGTAAGTCTTCCCAGGTTTTTGTGAAATAGCCCTGCTTATAATTTTTTATAACACAGTAGTATTCCATCACATTCACATACCACCACTTGTTCATGCATTCCCCAACTGATGGACATCCCCTCGATTTCCAATTCTTTGCCACCACAAAAAGAACTGCAGCAAATATTTTTGTACATGTAGGTCCTTTTCATTTTTTATTATCTCTTTAGAATACAGACATAGTAATGGTATTTTGGGGTCAAAGGTTATGTATAGCTTGATTGCTCTTTGAGCATAGTTCCAAATTGCTCTCTAGAATAGTTGGATCAGTCAACAACTCCAGCAGTGTCCCAATTTTCCCACATACTCTCCAACATTTGTCATTTTCCTTTTCTGTTACATTTGTTAATCTGATAAGAGTGAGATGATACCTCAGAGTTGTTTTAATTTGCATTTCTCTAAGCAATAGTGATTTAGAGCACTTTTTTATATGACTAAGGATAGCTTTGATTTCTTCGTCTGAAAACTACCTGTTCATATCTTTTGACCATTTTTCCTTAGGGACTTGGAGGATGACCTATATTCTTATAAATTTGTTTTAATACAAATGATCATCAAGCAAATGAGCCCTTTAAGAAGTTACTAATTTGGGGGTGGCTAGGTGGCAAAGTGAATAGAACACCAGCCCTAGAGTCAAGAGGATCTGAGTTCAAATTTGACCTCAAACACTTAACACTTACCAGCTGTGTGACCTTGGGCAAGTCACATAAGCCCAATTGCCCCTCCAAAATGCAAAAAAATAAAAATTTACTAATTTAGCATTACCATCATATAACTTGTGAAAATGGATTTATTTTTGAGAAACAAAATCCAGTAACTAGACAAACTGAAGAGTGAGCTGATCTAATACAGGAAAACTTCCAAGGTTTTACTATTTTCTTGTGTAGAGAGTACATAAAACCTTAAGAGGTTTTTCTTGTTCATATACAGATGATAGGCCAGTAATAGGCATTTAATTTCAGTTATTATGCTTGCACAGATTCTTTAAATAGCACTCAAAAAAGATGCTGTATAAGGTAAGACACACATAGTTCTGTGGAGTGTCTATGGTAGAGCTCCCTTGACATGAGTTTGAGAGTATAAAACCCTCAAACATAAATTTAGCAATGAGCTACATTGACTTTCTAAATGTAAGCTACAGAAAGGGCTGACAGAGAGACATAGGCTTTAGTGACCAAGAATGTAATAGGAAAAGAAGGAGGAGGAGGAGGAGAAGGAGAACAAGAAGAATAAGGAGGAGGAGGAGGTGGTGGAGGAGAAGGGGGGAGAGGGGGAGGAGAAAGGGAGAGAGAGGGGAGAGGGAGAGGGAGAAGGAGAAGGAGAAGAAGGAAAAGGAGAAGGAAAAGAAGAAGAATTAAGCCCAAGGGCATTGGGCAAAGAATCTCTAGAGAAGAAAGTTCATTCTGAATAATGCTATGGATGAAATTAAAAAGACAAGAAAACTTTATGACTGTGAGAGAAATGAAGAGTTTTCCCTAGCAAGTTCTAACCCCTTCTTTCTTCTCTTGTGTGATAACTAAGTCTGTTAGGACTTCTGCTTTCTATGAAAAATGTGGAAGAGTAATGGAAGAGTCCACTTCTTCAAAAAAGAAAGGAAGATGAAACAAAAGATCTTATTTAATAAACATATGCCCATTGGAGTCACAATTAGCAGTTACCAGTTTTGATCATGGAACCAAAAGAGCAACTCTGAATACAGTCCTGTGATATCTCCTCAGGGAGCAAATACAGTTGGTTGGGCAATATATCTGTCAGAGACTCCATACCTTGCAGACACTGTATGGCACGTGAGACCTAACAAGGCGTAGGCCTGGAAAGAGCACTGATATGACATCATCTGAAGAAATCAACAGCCCTGCAATGTATTCCTGGATCACTACCTTATCGTGGCAGAGAGACTTGTGTAGCTCAACGAAACTACGATCTGTTCTGTGCAGCATTACCCAAGAATGACAGGTCGTAGTGGAGAGTTCTGACAAAAGGTGATTCACTGGAGAATAAAATGGAAAACCACTCTATTATCTCTGCCAAGAAAACCCCATAGACAATATTAATTTTTTAATGAAATAAGAAGATGAACTCTTCAGGTTGGAAAGCATTCAACACATGACTGGGAAAACACAGAGGACCAACATAAGCTAGATGTGGTCAAACTGGAGATGAAAAGATTAAACATCTTGGATGTCAGTGAACCGAGATGGATGAGAATGGGTGAGTTTAATTCAGGTGATCATTACATATATTACTGTGGGCAAGAATCCCTTAGAAGAAATGGAGTAACCCTTATAGTCGATGAAAGGGTTAGAAAAGCAGTACTGGACTATAATTTCAAAAATGACAGAATTATATCTGTTTGAATTCAAGGCAAATCATTCAACATTATAGTAATAATATAAGTCTATGCTCCAATCATTGATGCCAAAGAGGTCAAAGTTACTCAATTATATGAAGACATAAAACATCTAGAAATAACATTTTTTAATGTTATATTTATCATAGGGATTTGGAATGCTAAAGCTATTGATCAAAAGATAATTGGAATAATGGGCAAGTTTGGCCTTGGAGTAAAAAAAAAAAACAGGGGAGAGACTAACAAAGCTTTGTCAAGATAACTCCCTGGTCATAGAACACTCTTTTTCAACAACCTAAAGGCAACATTACATGTGAACACCACCAGATGGTCAATATCAAAATCAGAATGATTATATACTTTGCAGGCAAAGGTGGGAAAGCTCTATACAGTCAGTTAAAACCTAGACCTGTGACTCAGATCATGAGCTTCTTATTGTAGAATTTAGACTTAAATTAAACAAAGTAGGGGAAACGATCAGATCATACAAGTATGACCTAAATATCCCTTATGAATATGTCATTGAAATGATGAATAGATTTAAGGGATTAGATCTGATAGAGTGCCTGAAGAACTATGGACAGAGGTTTGAAATACTGTGCAATATTGCAACAAAAAAACATCACAAAGGAAAAAAAAAGAGCAAGAAGCAAAATGACTGTCAAAGTTTTACAAATAGCTGAGGAAAGAAGGAAAGGAAAAAGAAAAAGATATATTTAACTGAATACAGAATTTCATTGATTAGTGAAGAGAGATAAGAGGCTTTTCTTAAATGAGCAATACAAAGAAATAGAATAAAACAATAGAATGAGAAAGACAGATTTCTTCCAGAAAATCTTAGTTATCAAAGGGAAGATGCAAAAATGAGCATGATAAAAGACAAAAATGGTAGGGACTTAACAGAAGTAGAAGAGATTAAGAAGAGGTAGCAAGAACATAAGGAACTATATAAGAAAGATCTTAACATCACTGATCACCACAATAGTGTGGTTGCTAATTTAGAGCTGTATGTCCTAGAGAATGAAGTCAAATGGGTCTTAGGAAGCATTGCTAACAATAAGGCTAGTGGAGGTGACAGAATTCCAGCTGAGCAATTTAAAATCCTAAGAGATTATACTGTTAAACTGCTGTACTAATATGCCAGCAAATTTGAAAAACTCAACAGTAGCCACTCAATTGGAAAAGATCAATTTATATCTCAGTCCTAAAGAAAGGCAATGCCAAGGAATGTTCAAATTACTGAACAATTGCACTCATCTCACATTACAGCAAGGTTATGCTTAAGATTCTGTGAGCAAGGCTTCAGCAATATATGAACTGAGAATTATCAAAAATACAGGCTGTTTTCAAAGAGGCAGAGAAACTACAGACCAAATTGTCAACATTCACTGGATTATGAAGCAAAACAGTTCCAGAAAAACATTTACTTCTGTTTCAATGACTACACTAACCTTTGTGTGAATCACAACAAAATGAGGCAAGTCCTCAAAAAGATGGTACTCACCAGATCATCTTACTAGTCTCCTGATGAATTTGTACATGAATCAAGAAGAAACAGAACTGAACATGAAACAATTGATTGGTTTAAGATTGGAAAAGGAGTACAAGGCTGTATATTGTCACCTTATTTATTTGACTTCCATGCAGAGTACATCATGTGAAATGCCCAATGAAACAAACCCAAAACTAGAACTAAGGTTACCAAGAAAATTATCAACAATATCAGATATGCAAATGATACTGCTCTAGTGGCAAAAAGTGAAGAAGAATTAAGTCTCCTGATGTGGGTGAAAGAGGAGAGTGTAAAAACTGGCTTGAAGCTTAACAACAAAAAAATTAAGATCATGACAACTGGTCTCATTTCCTGGGAAATAGAGGGAGAAGAAATGGAAGCAACATCAGGTTTTATATTCTTGGGCTCAAAGATCATTGTAGACAATGACTACAACCATGAAATTAAAAGATGCTTGCTCCTTGGAAGGAAAGTTATAGCAAATCTGGACAGTAATACTAAAAAGCAGAGACACCACTTTGCTAACAAATGTTCTTGTAGTCCAAGCTATAGTTTTTCCTGTAACGTTTGACTGTAAGAGTTGGTCTATAAGGAAAGTTGAGCACCTCAAAATTGATGCATTTGAATTGTGTTGTTGAAGAAGACTTTTGAGCGTCCCTTGGACAATAAGGAGATCAAATGAGTAAACACTTAAAAGAAATTGTTTAGACTACTCATTGGGAGGACAAGTACTGAAGTTGAAGCTTAAACACTTTGGCCATGTAATTAGAAGACAGCACTCTCTAGGAAAGACTGAAGACAAAAGGAGAAAAGAATGGCAGAGAATGAGATGGTGTCATGGAAGTAACAAGCATGAGCTTGGGCAGACTTGGAAGAGAGTGAAAAAAAAGAAGGGCATGGCATGCCATGGTCCATGGGGTTCATGAAGAGTTAGACACAATTGAATGAAAGAATAACCCCAAAGTACACTTGTCCTGTACCCATGGATTTATTCCCCCATATGTTCACTATATGTGCGTATTCCCAAGTAATGGCATATATGTATTCATGGGAGTATAAGCCATAAGTTAAAGGAAAGAAATGCTTTATATATTGCTATTTTTTTATTGCTACTTTTTTTTTACTATGCTATGTCACATTAAGTGATTTTTATTTGAATTAATTGTGACTAATAAAGGTCAATTCATAAGTGAAGTGCTCCTGAGCTATGGTTTTAAGTGAATGTAGACTCAGAGTACTTTAAATCAAAGGTAAGTGCTACACTTGATTTAGGCAGTATATACAAAATAGTAACAGAGTATTGAATTCCTGAATGAAATGATTGAAGGCTCAGAATATTATTCAGTATTTTCCTTTACCTATATACATGGTACTAAGATTTGTAGCTACTAATAAATGTTGTTTATTCATTATCTATGGCAAGAAACTTAAACCATTATTTTACATGATTATGTGTGTATGTGTATATATACAGGGAGACATATATACATATACATGTGTGTATGCTTATATCTATATGGGTTGTATACACACACCGATGGTGGAAGTAAACCATAATACTTCACATTCATATAGTGTTT
Source organism: Petaurus breviceps papuanus (assembly GCF_028583685.1). Taxonomy (NCBI): domain Eukaryota; kingdom Metazoa; phylum Chordata; class Mammalia; order Diprotodontia; family Petauridae; genus Petaurus; species Petaurus breviceps. Next base: position 5,050,874 of record NW_027187374.1, on the reverse strand, counting down.
TAACATTAGAAAAAACAGGCCCACAACCCAAAGAGTTGGGCAGTACAGGTATTATTATCCTTATATAACAGGTAAGATAAAACTGAGGCCCAGAAAAGAAAAGTAATTTACATCCAGCTAGTAAAGTAACTGATAGTCAAGATTTAAACCTAGGTCTCCTGACTCCAGGTTCAATGCTTGTGCCATTATACCAGGTGCCCCTCAAAGTTAAAAAGTGCAACATTTATGACAGATGCATTGGATATATCTGTCACTCTGGAAATTCCAAAGACAGAACAAAATCACTGACGCTATTGATCTCCAATTCAGGAAAAACTACACTCCCAGTTTCCATATCCTTTGTACCCTACTAATAATCTCACCTTACAGAAAAAGAGGTTTGAAATATTAGCACTTTCTCTTACGTTCCCACTGAGGCTCTTGAAAATTGAAGAGGAGATGATATTTACCATATTTACCAATAAGCAGATGAGTATTACCTTTTGAATGTGATTTTCAAGAAAATATTTTATAAGATTATTCTTTAAATGAAAATTAGTGATTTAAAAATGCTTTAAAATAATTATGAAAAATAACTTATAATTTCCTTCCAGTACTCTTTTATATCCTAGATTTCTCAACAATTTTTCAATCAGAGGGAAAGAGGGAGTTTTGCTTAAAATAAATATATGTGTGCTAAAAAATTTAACAAGATGTTTAGTCTCAGAAAACCTGTAAATTGCAGCTATATCTGCTGAAAACCTAATGCTATATTAAAAGCACTAAAAGCAATAACAAGTGAGGTCACATAGAGTCAAACGACTAGCATTTATTAAGTGCTTACTGTTGCAAGCTTAGAAGAAAGTCTATGTGTTCTGTAGTGAGAAAACCTGGGCTCAGCTTTTATCTCTGTCACTTGCTACCTATGTAACCATGAGCACATACCATGGCTTCAGTTTGTTTATCTATAAAAATGAGTGAGGAAGGTGATGAAGGCACTATTTGATCCCTAATGTTTCTTTCAGCTCTAAATCTGTGACAGAGAATGTTCTCATTTTAAAGAATTATGTCCCAAAGGGATTTTTTTTTTGCTTTTTGGAGGGCAGTTGGGGTTAAGTGACTTGCCCAAGGTCACACAGCTAGTTTTTGTGTTAATTGTCTGAGGCCGGATTTGAACTCAAGTCCTCCTGACTCCAGGGCCAGTGCTCTATTCACTACACCACCTAACTGCCCCCCAAAGAAATTTTTTAAAAAGGACCTATTTGTACAAAAATATTTATGGCAACTCTTTTGTAATGGTAAAGAATTGGAAATTGAGGAGATGCCCACCAGTTAGGGAATGGCTGAACAAGCTGTGGTATATGATTTCAATGGAATACTATTCTGCTATAAGAAATGATAAGCAGTCTGATTTCAGACATGAACTGACACAAAGTGAAATGAGCAGAATCAGGAGAACATTGTACAAAGTATCAGCAATATTGTATGATGATCAACTGTGAATGACTTAGCTATTCTCAACAATACAAAGATCCAAGGCAATTCCAAAGAATTCGTGATGAAAAATACTATCCACCTCCAGAGAACCAAATGTAGATAAGAAATGATAGAGTCTAAATGCAGGCTGAGGTTCACTATTTTTCATTTTCTTTATTTTTATAATGGTTTTTTTCCTTTGGGTCTGTGTCTTCTTTTGCGACATGACTAATGTGTCAATGATCAAACATGATCAAACACATATAACCTATATCAAATTGATTGCCATTTCAGGGAATGGGAAAGGGAGGGAAGCAGGGAAACAATGTGGAACTCAAATTTTAAAAAAAAGGAATTTTAAAAGTTGTTTTTACATGTAATTAGGAAAATAAAATTTAAAAAAATAAACATGGAACATAAAGCAACCCATACATCGCTCTAGAAAACTCTTGTGACTATAAAGACAAGTTAAATGTGGTATTGAATATGAAAAAAGAAGCTTATTTTATTTATAGAAAGACGATCCAAAAACATGTTGTTTTCAGAGCAAAATCAATGATCTTACTAGAGTTGTCTTTCAGTGAATTTATGGAATACAATGAAAGTTATACATATTTACATAGTGTATGTATAATATATACATATATATAAAATAATATCATCCCCCCTCCTTTTTTAAAAGAAGAGGATGTAAACTTTGTTGAATACAGTTCATATAATTTGGACTTAAAAAATAAAAAGAACTAGGATTCTCTACTAGAATAAAATTTTAATAAAGATACACTTCTATGTCTAATAATAGAATAAGAAGATAATAAATTCCAACAGCAACAAAGGACTACATAAGAAAGGCACTTAGAATGCACTTAGAGTAACACTATGTGGATCTAAGTGTAGAAACTTAAGGGTATGTTGAAGTTTTTTTTTTTTGAACTGGGAGTAAGAAAGCTTGCATTCTAGCCTTGGCTCTACTACTAACTGTCTGCGTGATCTTAGAAATAATTCATTTATCCTTCTGGGCTTGTGTTTCTTAGCTATAAGATGTGGAGCTAGAATTTACCATCCTCAGGGGCGGCTAGGTGGTGCAGTGAATAGAACACCAGCCCTGGAGTCAGGAGTCCCTGAGTTCAAATCTGGTCTCAGACACTTAACACAAAAACTAGCCATGTGTCCTTGGGCAAGTCACTTAACCCCAATTGCCCTCCAAAAAAAGCAAACAAAAATAATTTACCATCCTTTAAGCATCCTTCGTGCTCTAACATTCTGTAAGTCTATGAGATCAGTCTTCAGGATGATATCACTCTGATCTGTTCTGTAAGCAACAGTTCTACAGACAACATTGAAACCCTGTCCCTCTCAGGGTCTGGGTAATGCCTAACATAATAGCCATTTCCAAATAACAGCCAATTGTGATGTCAAAAAGCAAACCAATGATGCTAACCTAATAAAGCTTGAGAGAAAGTAGTTGGAAGTGTGTTTTTGTAAACAAACAAAACTAAGGTGAACTTCCAGTAAGATGACTGATTAAAGTCAGGTCCCCTTTGTCACCTCAAAACAACATCATATGAGCCAACAAAGCAAAAGAAAACAGCAAAAGAGGAAAGGAAGAAAATTTTCACAATCAAACTAGTACAGATTGAATAAATACATAACCACAAACAAGCAATGAATACAATAAATAAATACCATGGGACAAAAGAAAGCAAGGAAAAGCCATCAGAGGAAAGTTGTAGTACTGCAGCAATACCAAGCAGATTTCCATCAGAAAGAATGGAACTGCCGCAACCACCTGCAGAGTGGTTTAAAAACTCCATAAAAGGATTAAAGGAAGATCTGACATCTATAAAGATGGAAATAAAAGCTCTTAAAGAGGAATACAAAAAGACAGACATGAGAATTGACAACTTAGAACTGAAGGTGGAAAATTTTAATAAAGCAGTGACTTCTCTGAAAAAGAGAATTTCAGAGACAGATCATAAAAATGGAAGGATGGCATAACCGAGACTCTTTTCACCTAGAATGGTCTGTGACGGTTTTGTCTCAATGTCATGATATAGGAAATTTCAAGTACCTACCCTTTCTTGGTGACTCCCAAGAGAGTGAAATAAATGTATGTAAAACATTGCTTTTAAGAAATAACTTCTAGCTTGCTTTCTAAGTTAAGAAGACTCCATATGTGGGTGTGAGATTGCTTATTGTGAGAATGTGTATGTATAGGTGTGAGATAAAGACACTCCCACATGTACTAGATGAAGTATCCCCTATGCAATTTCCCCCAAAGATTCTTCTCAAGCTTCAGATTTTTTTTCTCCTCTATTTTTCTTTCAGATTGGTTTGGGGTCAAATTGGATTTCAAATGAGTGACTACTAAGTCTGCCAGAATTCACAATACATATTGCGTATGCATGTAATGTATAAATGCAGGAATGTATACTCTTATATATTTAGATAAACATATATATATGTACACATATATTGCAGTATGACTGAAACAGTATACCCTATATGGAGATTTCAAGTGAAGATAAAGATATTTGCATTTGATAGCACACACACATCTACATAGAGATATTTTGAGACATTTTTACTTACTGGTTGAAAGTTTAGTAGCACATATAAAAATGTAAGTATCCATGTGAACACACATAATATGTAATATATAGTATATTGATATTTACATATACATATAATATACACTTATATATATGGACATGTTTATATACATATATTTAATATCAACATATTCATTATTGCAGATATCTAAAAAGCAGCTTTTACGCTGTGTTTTGAACTTTGTCAGAGGACTCCAATACCAGGCCTCCAACTGCCAAGGAATTATGTAAATATAGATAAATAACGTTGCAAGGCCATATAGGATAAACTTCCAAGACTGACTACAAACCAGACCATTTCTATTTAGTCTCCTCAATTATAGCTTCCCAAAGATCCCAAGGGCTAGACTTCAAAGTGAAGGAAAGATTACATAATGGAACTCAGAGGAAGATGACTGGTAAATATGCAGAGACTGAGATAATTTGTGTGTGACTAGTCACTGTATAGATTCCTTGTGGACATTAGTAGTTGAAGTCAGCACAACCCTTGATAAAATATAGTTGGTTATCTCATGGTTATGAATGGAATATACCCCTTACACATGACAAAACCAGTACAGACCAGAGGCTACCAGTTAGCTATGATTCAGGGACTAAGTCCTCAATACTACATCCTGAAATAAAGCTCAGTAGGACATATGAGTTGGTCATATGGTCATTCTCTCACTTCTTGTGCTATGGCTGCAGGCTTATCATGTAGGAATCCAAAGAATGGTGAACAGGCATATGAAACTGATAACATCTCCAACCCAAGATTAGCCTGTGGACTGAAACAGATGAAACAACAAACATCAGAGCAAAATGAAAAAACGGCAAAACTGAAAGAACATGAGGTGTCAAACTAAAACCACCTCAGCTTAAAAACAGATTTGTGAGACAATCTAAGCATTATTTGTTATGCCAGAGTGATTCCAGAATAACATTCTAGAATTCCAGACCAATATTCCAAATAGTTATCTGGAAGTATGAGAATAAAATATAGATTGGTAGAATCAAAGATTAACCCTACAAATTCACATAAGGAATTGTGAAAGACTTTATTAGGAAAGACAGTAAACAAAGGGACCCCTTCTCAGTTTCAGCTATCATAGTAACTGGTATAGGAACCTGGACATCAGAACTATAAAAACTTACTTTTCAAGGGAATGACCCTCTCCTAAAACCAACTGGCTAGCAGAATGCCCTTGGCTGTAATTAACTCCCTTAGATATTTATATGATTCTCTAGGTTGTATAATTAAGGATATTCTGAATAAAAAGCAAACTGCCTCAATTGGTTCATTGAAGTGTTTACCTGGATCAGTCCAGTGATGTCTGAAGTTTCTCCTCTAGCAAGCTGTTTTATAGATTAAAAGACTGCTGCTAGAAGCAAAAACCTATCCCTCTTTCAAAAAAAATATCTTTTACTATCAAATTGTGGTTCTTAGTGGCCTAATGATCCTAAAATTGAATTCAGGTTCTCTGTGGGCACAACACTAAATTTAATTCACTCAAAAATGTAGTTGCCAGTTGTGTGATTGCCAGCTTTGACACACTTAGCTCTTCTCAGCAACGCAGTGATCTAAGACAATTTCAAAAGACTCATGATTGAATCAAAATGTTCAAATTATAGTTTTGAAAAGAATGTTGGAAAACTGACTTTTATAGATTTATGCAATAAATTAATATTACTAAGGTACATTTATGCAGTATTTTAAGGTTTGCTTATTTTAGACATTCTTTTTTCAGAATTACACTATATTCTTACAAAAAAATTGATTTAAAAAATTAAGACATGAAGAACTCATAAACAAATGCAGAAAAACTGAAAAATTATATTAGTTCATTATCATAATATAATTAAAATTATAGCTAAGTGGTAAAATTTATAGGGTGGTTAGCCAGGAGTTGGGAAGGCCTGAGTTCAAATCTAGCCTCAAACACTTAGCTGTGTGATCATGGATAAATCATTTAACTTTTGCTTTCCTCAGTTTCCTCAGCTGTAAAATTGGGATAACAATAGTACGTTCTCTGTGTTGAGGATCAAATGAGATAGTTTTTGTAAAGCACTTAGCAGATTGCCTGGCACATAGTATATGACATTAAATAAATATAAACTGTTGTTATTATTGTCATTGTTATTATTATTATTAATTGTAGTTCATAAAAGAAATATGCAAAAAGAAGAATGTTTAAATAGAGACTAAATAGCAACATTAGAAGGAAATAGAAGAAAAAAGTCTCATGACATTACTTTTTGCATATACATATATAAATGTACCTCACTTCTACTCCATGCATGGAGTGAGTGGATTGAAGAACACTTCAGAGAAACAATTAAAAAGAATAACAAACACCAAATTTAGAAGCAGCAGCTAAAGTCGTTCTTACAAGAAAAAAGGTGCTGAGTACTTGAATTAATAAAATAGAGAAAAGAGAATGGATTAATGAATTAGGAAATTTAAAGAAAAAGAGAATCAGCAAACTAATAATCCCAAAACAAGCACAAAAGGGATGGCTAGGTGGCATGGTGAATAGAACACCGGCCCTGGAGTCAGGAGGACCTGAGTTCAAATGTGGCCTCAGACAGGTCACACACACACACACACACACACACACACACACACACACACACACAC
>NW_027187374.1:4989450-5044180 GCF_028583685.1 Petaurus breviceps papuanus | reverse complement strand
CACACACACACACACACACACACACACACACACACACACACACACACAAACTAGCAGTGCAACCTTGGGCAAGTCACTTAACCCCAATTGCCCTACCTTCCCTCTCAAAAAAAAAAAACCCACAAACACAAAAGAGGAAACTGAATCTCAGAAAGATCAAATTGAAAAATGGATCAACTACTGAATTTATCAACACAGCCAGGAAATTGTTCTTTTTAATAGATTGTAAAATTTTATAAACCATTAGTCAATTTGATTTTTAAGAAAAGAGTGAATAAAGAAAAATATTTATAAAGATACAGAGTAAGAAGAGAGACATAAAAAGAGGTAAAGAAAATTGCCAGCACCCACTCTACTCAATTTTATGTCAACAAAATAAAACTTAAATGAATTGAGTGTGTCAAAGTATAAAATAATCCATTTGACAAAATAGCAGTGACCCTAAACAACCCAAATTTTGAAAGCAAAATTTTAAAAAGCCAAAAATGAAATCACAACAACAATAACTCCTGGACTAAGTATATTTCCAAAAGAATTATATATTAAAAATACAAATAATCCCCATTTTATGTAAATCATCCAAAAAAAAAAAAGAAGGCATTCTACCAAGTTCCTTCTGAGTGGTTCTGATAGCCAAACCAGAGAGTGAAAAAGCAGAGAATTAGCACCAAAGACAAAAATTACTGATAGATAATCATGCAAATAAATAAATCAGTTATAGATGGAAAATAGAGGATAGACAGACAGACAGACAGAGATAGATAGATAGATAGATTGATAGATATGAAAAGCTATAATATATAAAAAATATTCATAAAAACCAAGTTGGAAATGAATAGGATGACTGAGCATTAAGGGAATAATTAGCATAATTAATTATGCTAATTGCAAAGTATTCCATGGTTACCAATAGATTCAGAAAAAGTCTTTGAAAAAGTAGAGCAAACATATATATTGAAAATACTAGAAAGCATGAGCATCTTCCTTTATCGAAAGTATTTACTTAAAACTGAAATGTAGCAATATTTACAAAAGAGAATCACCAGAAGTTTTTCAATTAAAAAAAAAGTTTAAGAAGAATGTGCAGTGTTGCCACCAATATTTCATATTGTACCAGAAATTCTAAATATTGTTCAAAGACTGTATGAGGAAATTAAGGTAATAAATATGGACAAAGAATAAGACAGTTATAATCATTTGCTGACTATATGATGCTCTACTTAGAAAATGCTGGAAAATTAACCAGAAATGAATCAAGACAATTAATAACTTCAGCAAAATCATAGGAAATTGAAAGAAGTTCAGTTTTTCAAAGAAATTGAAAGGTCATCAGAATAATATTGTTGTCAATTGCTAATAAAAGCCGTAATAGAAGAATAAAAAGAAAAATGCCTTTTAAAATAATACCAAGGTGCATTCAAGTATCAGGAAATTAGCATATAAAGTTATAATTTGGACTTATTTAAATTTAACTTCAAAATATTTTAATAGAATTTAAGAAAGAGCAAAATAATGGGAGCTAAATGTTCTTTGTTGGGTGTAATGTAATACCAAGCAAAGGCAACTTCCCAGGTTCAAAATACCAGCATAGGTGCTCTCTATTTTATTCAGTAACAAACCCAGAACAGAGAAGATCAAAACATGACATCATTCAAAATACAGCATTTACTAAGTGTGATTAAATCATCTCCAAGGCCTACCCCACCCCAGGACTTTCCAATCATTCAATCAATTACAAAGTCTCTGTTCCAAATACTTCTCCACCCCTAGGCTATACCTTAATTAAGTCCACCACAAAGCCCCTCTTCTCAAATGGAGATTAGTTTCCAAACATAAGTAAAATACATTCATTTGCTCAACCATAGAACACAAAAAGGTCAAAAGTTCCCCACCCCTGGATCACAATTGAATCTACCCCAGAGTTACATCAAGTTTAAACACAGCACTTAATACCCAAATGGAGGTCTTTTCTTCATCTTGACACGAGGCAAGTTCTCAGCAATCTTAGTTCCTGGAGAGACAAGGCTTAGCAAGGCCATAAGATACATTGCCAGTCCCTTCATGAATTCATCCTCTGTTTGTAGAACAGTCCTAGAACCCCTGAACACATTAGCAAAGCCCTCTCCCAGGATTTCTGTAAACATACAACAAGAAAATCCTTCTTCAGGGCTTCTGAACCAACAGAAAGGCTCCCAGACCCCTGCAACAACAGCACTGTCCTTCACCAGTGGACAGTATTCATTCTGTCTGCAGGACAGTCTCCAGACCCCTGCAACAACAGTACTGTCCCTCACCAGTGGACAGTATTCACTCTCAGTACTGTCCCTCACCAGTGGACAGTATTCACTCTCTGTCTGCAGGACAGTCTCAGGCCTTCTTAACCAAATGCCAGGTTCCAGGACTTCTTCAACAGGACAGTCTTTCACCAGTGGACAAATCTGGCAAAATAACATCAAAACAGACAGACAAAGTACCAGCAAAACAGCCATGTCTCCTCAGTCCTTGGCAGCTCAGGGGGCAGGTCTCAAAAGTCCAGGGCAATTCAAAGCGGCCACCAGCAATCTCTTAGTCTCTCTCCACGAGGTGCTGCTTCCAAAAAGAACTTCCGCCTCTCTCTAGTGTCTCTCCAAATCTACGTCACCAGCTCCTCCCAGTCAGGACTTTCTTTTCACATCAAAAAGTCCATCCCACAGGTGGGATTAACAAGCTCTGGGTTTTAATACAATCAATTTGAAAACCAAGCCCAATACAGGGGAATCTCCACATTCCATTACTATCACATTGGGTCATTATAATACGGTAAAATAAGCAAACAAATTGTAAGAAACAACAAAAACAAAAACATTTCTGGGGAAATTAACCTTTAGATTTAATGCTATATCAGTTCAACTTCTAATGGTATATTTTGCAAACTTAGAGACAAAATAATAAGAAATTTCACATAGTTGAGCAAAAGATTAAAAATCTCAAAGGAAATGAGAAAAAATTATGGACTTTTTGTGGTATGAAATTACCATACTTCTAATTATAGTACAAAGCATTAATTATAGCAACTATAATGAATGAATGATTAAAACCTAGCAGAAATTTTGGCATGTCTAAGTTGATGAAGTCCAATTTAAGAAAAGAAAGTCTCATGGCATTAATGTGTGTATATATGTGTGTGTGTATACATATATAAATGTACCCCACTTCCACTCCATGCCTGAGGCAGTTTCCTGAAGGACATCCCTGTGAGATGTGAGTCCTTTTTGCCTTAGACTTCCAGGAAGGAACAGTCAAATGAAGAGGTTTGATAGAAAAAGACTGTAGCAACAGTTTGAGAGAGATAGAGTAGACAGACAAGGCAGATTTGAATGATGGACAGGAGATCTGAGAGGCACAGTCATGTGGAGAATCTGCCCTCCTAAAGAAGTGCCTTTATTCCCAGTACCTGTACCCCAATTTAATTGTTCTTTCTTGGTTTAGCTAAGATTTTATCTCACTCACAGTCAAAAAGTTCATCTACCTGGTATATTCTTTCCTATGCTTTAATTTGTTTAACTTTCCTGCTTTGTTTATTGTTTGCTTGGATACATATGTTTGTTCATTATCCTAAACTTTTTTTTTTATGTACTAAGCATTTGGTGAAACAGAGATTATAGAGTAAGCTACCTGATACCCTCCCCATGGGAGTGGTCAGAAAAGGTGATTTTTATTCTGAACCCCTAAAGAGCACATAATACTGCTAGATTACCAGTATTTGAGTTGTGGTAGATGGCCCATTGAGCACCCGAAACAGCCTTCCTCTTGCTCTCCTCAAAGATAGAAATTGTGTTTTTTACTGGGAAATGAGATAGAGTCAGATGTTGGTCAATTGTTTTTGTAGGGTTTTTTTTGTTACATAAAAGCATCCACCTCAATATTTTATATAAATTATTAGACTTTGCTATTCCTATATTAGGGAAAGCTAGATGGCACAGTGGATAGAGCACTATGCCTAGATTCAACAAGACTTGAGTTCAAATTCAGTCTCAAACACTTTCTAGCTATGTGACTTTGGTCAAGTCACTTAACCTTTGTTTGCCTCATTTTTCTCAATTATCGAATGGAGTTAACCTGCCTCTCAGGATGGCTATGAGGATCAAATAAGATATTTGTAAAGCATAGTGCCTGGCACACAGTAGGTGCCACATAAATGTTTACTCCCTTTCCCTCCTCTTCCTTCCTAACAAAGATTATTGGATGATCCCATTTCATTCACACTTGCCCTGACTCCTGCCACTCCCAAGTATTTTTAGGACCCATCGCCTTTTTGGCAGATAATAAAATCATAATTAACAGGTCCATATTAGTAATTACTCCAGATCCTAGTCCACTTCAGGACAGACATGTCTGTACTTACTTATTTAAAACAACATTGTGCTAAGCACTAGGGATACAAAAAGAGGCAAAAGACAGTCCTTGCCCTCGAGGAGCTTACAATCTCATAGGGGAGACAACAGGCATACAAATTTATACAAAGCAAGCTATATACAGCATAAATAGGAAATCATAACATAGGAAAGGCACTAGAATTAAGAGAGGCTGCGGGACAGTTTCCTGCAGAAGGTAGGATTTTAGTTGAGGCTGAAAGGAAACTAGGAAGGACAGGAGGGAGAACATTCCAGGAATGGGGGACAGCCAGAGAGAATGCTCACAGCTGAGTGAGGGAGTATCTTATTCATGGAACAGCCAGGAAGCAAAGATTCCTCAGTAGGAAGGGGTTTGTTACTGGACAAAAGATAACAGTGACTCAGAGCTAAAGAGAATCACAATTAGGGGAGGTTAGGTGATGCAGTGAATAGAGCACCAGCCCTGGAGTCAGGAGGACCTGAGTTCAAATGTGACTTCAGACACTTAACACAAAAACTAGTTGTGTGACCTTGGATAAGTCACTTAATCCCAATTGCCCTCAAAAAAAAAAAAGAGAGAATCACAATGAGGACCTTCCTCTGGAGCAATAGAGAATGGAAGTGAACTGAGAGCTCAGAGAGAGACTACTGAAGCCATCCATTTCTTCATTCTATATTTTAGATCTAGAAGAAACCATAGAGATCATCTAGTCTAACCTTTCATTTTATAGATAAGAAAACCCAAAGTGACGTGGGCAAAATCACACAGATTAATAGCAGAACCAGAAATTAAGATCTTACTTACTCTTTCCACCATACTACATCATAAATGAATAGGAGAAAACAACTAAGAACATAGAACATCAACAACAAAAATGATCTGAAGAGAGGAAGCTTTCTATTTGGCCCTCAGTATGTATTTTGGGATTGTGGGGATGGGAATAGGATCACATATGATGACAGATTTAAAGGTGAACAGCTTTGTTTTTATTTCCCCTTGGTGGAAAACAAGGTCTTTTTTAATTTATACCTTTGTTTTCGATTTTCTGCAGAATTCCATTCACATATTCCCACAGACTTTTTAGGGGGTAGGCAAGTGAGCTAAAAGAATTTTTTTTGGAAAGGGGAAGGCAAGGCAATTGGGGTTAAGTGAACTTGCCCAAAGTCACACAGTTTGGAAGTGTATAAAGTGCTTGAGGTTACATTTGAACTCAGGTCCTTCTGACTCCAGGGTCATCGCTCTATTTGCTGTGCCACTTAGCTACAGCAAAGAATTTTTTTTAATTATCTTAAAGTGTGCTATGAACACAAGGTATACATATGGATTATTTTTATCATGGCCTTCTTGTTTACCCTCACGTGCATGCTGTGGCTCCCTCCTAATCCACCCTGTCCTTCCTTTGATACATGTTATATCATCTCTCTTATAACATCTTTTTCGCTCCCTGAATAGTTACAAGACCAGAACAGTCTTTTTCCATTGTCTTTTTGAAATACATTATACTTTTTATTTATGTTCCTTTCTGAATATTATTCAAATGTTACAGTTTAGAAAAACAGAAAAAGCAATGAAAAGGAAGTCAAACATAGAATACCCCACTGTATTTGTTAGTTCTTCATTAGTATTTATTATTTTTTCTTAAAAAAAACATATTTTCCCCATGAAGTCAATGGATTAGAATCTATTGCTAATGCATTTTTAAGTAAACATTAATCAGAATGAATTGTAGGATTTTCAAATAGTTTATATATTCAGTCATCTCAAAGTGTTCAGTAATTTTCCCTTAGGAGGTCCACTTATTACTGTATATTGAATGTCATCTCTTTGTTCAGTTGCTAATTGCCTCAACATATATTCAGAATTTCAGATGTGTCTGGTTATATGAAGCAATCTTTGGTTGCTCTTTGGTTTCATAGAAAAATCATTAATATTCACCTCTTAAAAAGCCAGAGGGTCAGCTAGATGGCCCAGTAAATAGAGCACCAGCCTTAGGGTCAGGAGAGCCTAAGTTCAAATCTGAACTCAGACACTTAACACTTACTAACCATGTGACCTTGGGCAAGTCATTTAACCCCAATTGCCCTGCCCTCCCTCCTCCAAAAAGCAAAAAAAAAAAAAAAAGCCAGAAGCTAATATATATGTTCTCTTCCCCCAACACAAGGTCTCTATTTCTCCTTATATCTATGTTTCTAGTAAGTAGCTCATATTTACATAGTACTTTAACATTTTCAAAGTGCCTTAGATATATTATCTCATTTGATCCTCAAAACAAACAAAACACAAAACCTCATACCAAAGCTTTGTAACAAAAGAGGTTAAATTTTTCTGCATCCAGGATAACACTGGCAACTTTCCAAGAGCCTGGAGTCTGAGGCTGAGCCTCATTTGCATATATTATTTGTATTCACACGTGTTGTTTGTATTTTATGTTGATTAAAAGTCTTCCCCCAACCATGATGGTGATAATGATGAATGTAGCAATGTATACACTTAAGTAAATTAAAAATAAATTTAATAACTCCATATTTGAATTATTTCCATTTTTTCCTATTTTAGTCATTTAATTTTCATTATCATTACTCTCCTTTTTCTTATTCTTTCTAAATACACAATGTATTGGGGGCATTTTTTCTAACTCTTAATATGCTATTTGTTAGTGTATTTTGTTTTGATCTTGCACTTCTTTTGTTCTTCTGTTTGTACTTTTGACTCAGACCAGAAAGTGACAAAAATCTGCCACCACCTGGTGACATTTTCCATAGCACATAAGGACTGTATTTCCCCTTAAGGGGTGTTATACAAGAAACCTGTATAAGAGGTATAGCAGTCAGGATTAAGTTCAGATGCCAAAGCTCATACCCCAGGAAAATCCCCCTTCACCAGAAAGACATGTTAGGAATTTAAATAATATTAGATTTGCAGCATAAAGTTTAATGTATGGTATCACATGAGCAACAAGATGGTGGACTAAACATTTTCCCCAATCCCCATGATCTATCAGATCTTTCCAAAAGAAAAATTATTCACCAAAGATAAAGCAACTTCACCTGTCTTCCTCTTCTAGGAAAAACTAAGACATCCAGAATTTAAAAGGAAGTTAAAAAAAAACCCTAGGAATTGATACTCATTGACCCTGAACTTCATCAGCAACCCTCCCTGCCTCCCACACTACTATCAGCAAGGCTTCACTAGCAGACACAATAACCCAACACTGAATTACATCAAAATCCATCACTAGACTCTGTCCATTCCTCCCTTTTCAATGTTCCCTAGAAACCCTTATTCCACACTGTGGAAGTTGCCTGGATTTTGACAGACAGCTTGGCCATAGCCCTACAGGAGCAAAAGCCTGTAGACTTTTGGAGAAACCCAATAGCGTTAGCACTGCAAAGTTCTGAGGAAAGTAGATGGTAAACTACTGGTGCTGGGCCAGAGAACTAAGGAATAGAGGGAATAGGACAGATCATCAGGACAGGTCAGTGTTGGAGGAGCAGGGGCAATTATGCTACATTGTACCAAATCTGAGGAAAAGAACACAGTATCTATCTAGAACCACTTCTGATCACTCAAAAGCCAGATGGAGCACAGACCTAGGCTGGTGAACTTGAATTGCCCAATATAAGAGGAAACTGAGATGCTCTGAGATCCAGCCCCCAGGAAAGCACAGAGGGGGAGGACCTAGAAAGGAATCTATAAGGAAAATGGGGAAGGAGAGAGCTAAAATTACTAAAGATTTCAGAAAAAAGAAATCTCAAAGAAATCTTGAATACAAACAGAAAATCAACAGGAAAACATATGACCTCCAGCGGAGGAAAGATGGCAGAGTAGAAGCAGGACCTCCGAGCAGCTCCAGCTTCCACCTTCCCCAATCAATGTAAAAAGGGGATTCTGAACAAACTTTGGAGCTGCAGAACCCACAAAATGACACAGATAAGCTAACTGAGGACAGCCCAGCAGGACAGCAGGAATCGGCCAGCACAGCACTCTGGAAGCCAAGCCCAGGCCCCGAAGTTTTAGTCCAAGGGAAGGGCTGACCAGCCACCGGCCAGAGGGACTCCAGATCAGCAGCAGCTGTGGCCATTTCCAGAATTATCAACACATAGATGTGAAGGACAAAATGAGAGGTCAGTGCAGTCTGGACTTTGGAACCAGTAAGTGGGAGTGCATCGGCTTTTGCCCCCAGGGTGAGAAGCCACTGAGACACCTGGCACAGCCAGCCAGTGCCATGAGGCAGCTTCAGCTCCTGGCCTGCAGACTGTAGGGGGACCAAGCGACCAGTCTGAGGGGTAATCGCTCTTGCTTTAACGTGCTTGAATATGGATTGCAGTCTAGGGTGGAGGTCCTGGGGTGTGTGTCCAGCTTGCCAGAGTGTTTGGAGGCCTCAAAGAGGGCACCCATCTAATATCTCTGGCAGCTGAGAAAACCCTAGCGCTTGTGACAAAAGCTCCCCTGTCCGGTGACAGAGTACTATTGTGGCAAAAAGCCCAGGGGTCAAGTGACTGAGGGGTGACATGACCAGGCAAAGGAAACAAAGCAGACAGAAGATTCCAACATTAGACTCCTATTTTGGGTACAAAAAGGATCAAAGCATGGAACAGGAGGAAGACAGTGAAGTCAGAACTCCTGCACCAAAAGCTTCAAAGGAAAATACGAGCTGGTTACAGGCCATAGAGGACCTTAAGAAGAAGATAAGAGAAGTGGAGGAAAAATTGGGAAGGGAAATGAGAATGATGCAAGAAAATTATGAAATGAGAGTCGACAACCTGACTGAGGAAAATCACACCTTAAAAAATACACTGACTTGGGGGTGGCCAGGTGGCGCAGTGAGTAGAGCGTCGGCCCTGGAGTCAGGACGACCCAAGTTCGATTCCGACCTCATACACTTAACACCCACACAAAAAGACTAGCCATGTAACCTTGGGCAAGTTACTTAACCCTAATTGCCCTCCAAAAAAAAAAAAGCAAAAAAAAAAAATACACTAACTCAATTGGCAAAAGAGGCTTAAAAAGGCAATGAGGAGAAGAATGCCTTAAAAAGCAGAATTTGCCAGATCAAAAAAGAATCTCAAAAGCTCACTGAGGAAAATCATTGCTTCAGAATTAGATTGGAGCAAATGGAAGCTAATGACTTTATGAGAAATCAAGATGCTGTTAAACAGATCAAAACAAATGAAAGAAGGCAATGTGAAATATCTCATGGGAAAAACCACTGACCTGGAAAATAGATCCAGGAGAGATAATTTTAAAATTATTGGACTACCTGAAAGCCATGATAAAAAAAAAAAACCTAGAAATCATCCTCTAGGAAGTTCTCAAATAAAACTGCCCTGATGTTTTAGAACCAGAGGGCAAAATAGAGGTTGAAAGAATCCACCGATCACTTCCTGGAAAAGATCCCAAGAAGAAAACTCCTAGGAATATTATAGCCAGGTTCCAGAATTCCCAGATTAAGGACAGAATATTACAAGCAGCCAGGAAGAAACAATTTGAATATTGTGGAAACACAATCAGGATAACCCAGGATCTGGCAGCTTCTACACTGAGGGATCAAAGGGCTTGGAATATGATATTCTGGAGGTCAAAGGAACTGGGATTAAAACCAAGAATCACCTACCCAGCAAAACTTAGTATCATGTTTCAGGTTCAGGGGAAAATATGGTCATTCAGTGGAACAGAGGACTTTCAAGCATTCTTGATTAAAAAACCTGAGTTGAATAGAAAATTTGACATTCAGATACAAGAAGCAAGAGGAGCAGGAGAAGGTAAACAGGGAAAAGAAATCATAAGGAACTTATCAAAGTTGAACTATTAACATTCCTACATGGAAAAATAATCATTGTAACTGATGAAACATTTCTCAGTGTGAAAATAGTTGAAGGGAATAGAAATATATATATATATATATATAAATATATATATATATGTGTGTGTGTGTGTGTGTGTGTTTGTGTGTGTGTGTCTATATATGAGGGTATATGGGCATAGGAATACATATGTGAATGTGTGTATATATGTTTACAGGTATACATAGATAGAGGACACAGGACCAATTGAATAGGAATGGATGATACTTAAAAGGTGAAATTAAAAGGTGAGAGAGGAATATAATGAGAGGAGATGGGGAGAGACAGAATGGGGTAGAAGAGGCAAGGGAAAATGGTTACAATGGAGGGGGGAAATAGGAAGGCAAAAGGGAATGGGTCAACCTTATTCTCATTGAATTTGACTTGGGGAGGGAATGAAATACACACTAAATAGGGTATCTCACCTTACAGGAGAATAGGGGGGGAAGGGGATGAGAGAGGGGATGATGAAAGGGAGGGGAGACTTGGGGGAGGGAAGTTGGAAGCACCCACTTTTGAAAAGGGATAGGATCAAAGTAGAGAATAGAACAAGTGGGAAGTGGGATAGGAGGGAGGGAAATATAGTCAGTCTTTTACAATATATCCACTATGTTATTGTTTTTGCTTTAGCTACACATGTACAACCTATACTAAACTGCTTATCTTCCCAGTAAGGATGGGTGACAAGGGAGGAAGGGAATGAATCTGGAATTCAAACTTTTAAAATCAAATGTTTAAATATATATATATATATATATATATACACTATTATTAATGCTATTTTACATGTAATTGGGAAATAAGATATACAGGCACTGGATTATAGAGATCCACCATGCCCTACTGGAAAAGTTGAAAGGGGTATGGGAGAAAATATGGGAGAGAGCAGATTGGAGGAGGGGATATTCTGTGGGACTGCTATTTTGGGGCAGTGGGTAGGGGAAAAACGGGGAGAAAATTTGTAACTCAAAATCTGGCGGAAATGGGTGTAAATCAGAAGTTAATAAAGCATTTGAAAAATGGGAAAAAAAAATATGACCTCCAGATCTAGTAAACAAGTTGAGGGATCTTTGAATAAATACTGCAAAATAAATGAAAATAATTCAGCACCCAATAATACAGAACACTCTGGAATTTGAGAACATGGAACTATAACATTCTGTCCCTTAGTGGCTTAAAGAAAAGATGAGAATTATAACAGCAGAATTTATGTCTTGCACAGCAAAAATAATAAGCAGAATAGAAAATTGGAATCTAAAATGGTAAGCTTCACCAAAGAAACAAAAGAGATGAAAAATAGATTGGGAATGCAAAAACACTGCAGTGAAGGACAGCCTAGAAGAAGCGAAAAAACAAGAACATTAAAAGAAAATATGTTCACTGTGCAAGCAAAATATATGGATCTTGAGGACAGGATGCATAGAGATGACATAGGGTTCATAGGTCTCCTACAAGAACACAACAGGACAGAAAACCTTTTTGTTATTTCTCTTTTTTTTTTTTTCACAGAAAACCAATTATATCACAGGGTGATGTCTTGCATGTGAACTGGATTTAAGTGAGGTACAGTTGCACAAAGTCATCAGCCCTTACTCTCTCTTCCAAAATCACTGAAGTCCAGTACCAAGACAAAAGTCAAAACAACTGGCAATGACATGGGATGCTGTAATAGCAAGCACCCTAGCTCGTGCCTGCTAGCACAGTTCTTTGATCTGCTTTTCTAAAGGAAAGACAACTTTAAAGGGGTCAACAATCTCACTTTATTTTCAGATAAGGAAGAAGAAGTGAGTATAGAAAACACAAGTAGACATGTTATTAAGAAAAAAAAAAGATATACAGGCACTGAGGCATAGAGATCCACTGTAAAAGTTGAAACGGGTATGAGAGAAAATATGGGAGAGAGCAGATTGGAGGTGGGGATATCATGTGGGACTGCTGTTTTGGGGGGATGGGTGGGGGAAAAACGGGGAGAAAATTTGTAACTCAAAATCTGGCAGAAACGAATGATGTAAATCAGAAGTTAATAAAGCATTAAAAAAAAAAAAGAAAACACAAGTAGAGAAATTAGCACAGAGATTCAACAGACAGGGCTCCTGCTGTAAGAACAAAGTAACACAATCACATACATACACCACTGGATAGAAAGTGCATAAATCTCTGAGTAGTTGAGGGGATCTTAAAAATCAAGGGGATCAAAAGGTCCTTCTCATAAACAAACCCCCAAATTAAAATACCAACCTCCCAGTATATATAGTTTTCCACTAATAGGCTTAGAGCCAGAAGGCATCACAACCCTCAAGACTCAGTGCCTAATCAGCTTTGTACCAAAACATGTAAAAGTCTTCCTACAAGCAAACTTCTCCTAAGCAAGCTCCTCCCTCAATGGGCTCTATATGGCTCAGGATGTATCACGGCTATGGAAGCAGCAAGCCATCCATGATTAACATGTGGTCACATATACCTATTAATGGACAGGGAAGATCTTCCTATTCCATTAACATTACAAATGCCCTGGATGACCTTGATGTCTTCAAAGACCTTGCTCTAATTGCTTCACAGCACTTGTGTCAGCTTCTTCCATGGCTGTTGGAACAAACTGTTCTCATCTGCCCATTCACATGGGGGAAAATTTCCACATGCTTAGGGTAAACATCTCCTACCTCACAGACAAGTTTGAAGCTCAATCTGGTTTAGCCCATATGCCAAAGCAATTTTACTGGGGTGTGGCTGCTTCATATGCTACAGCTTCTTGAAGCCACAGGTGAGAGTTGAGTGCCATGTGGACACCAAAGCTGGATAAGCTATCTTGACAAGGACTCAGCAACTTCTCACACCAGGGAGGTTAGACCTCCCTGAACACCCATACACTCCACATAACACCTTAACATAATAATGGGGGAAATAATAGAAAAGAACTGCCTAGAACTATTGAACATAGAAAATAAAATTCAAATTGGAAGAAGTCATAGACTCCAGAAAAAAAAAAAGTAAACTCTAAGATACTTAGTGGTTAAATTTAACAATTTAATTCAGAAAAAATAACTTCTGCAAACCATCAGGAGAAGGTCCTTCAAATACAAACAAAAGGAAATTTGAATAGACTATTCCCTCCCCACTAGAACAAGGAAGAGGGAATGGAATGATATTCCTAAGAGCATTGAAGTTCAAAATGCAGCCTAGATGATCTATTCTGCAAATCTGAGCTTAACCATACTGGATAAAAAACGCACTTTATTTAAATATTTATTTAAATTTAATTTATTTAAATATTTAAAAAAGAAAAAAAGAGTTTGAAACAATTTTAGAAAGAAAATCATTCAAACATCCCAAACAACAGAAATGCAAGAGTAAATAAAAGCCTACAGCAACAGCAACAGAAAGACCAGTAAGAGACTTCTTTCTAAATGTACCCAAGGAGACAGGGTTGAAAGCAGAAATCTGGTAGAGGTAAAAGAGAAGAGGCAGAGAGGGGTATTATGGACAGAACCTGGTGACACACCTTGTCTAGAGTGAACATACAACCTGGGGGCAGGGGAAGAGAGAAGTCAAGGGATAGAGGGGAGTGAGTGATGAACAGGGAGTCAAATCAATGGCTAGCAATGAGAAGGTGACCTCTTCAGTCTCAGAAAGAAAGAGCACATAGGGGAGTGTTTAAAGAGGTGGGAACATTGAAAAGGGGTAAAGGAGCCCTGACTTTGGGGGTAGAAGAGGGTTCCACTGATGAATGTTCTTATAGGTGAAGAGAGATGAGGATACTGGATAAGGCTTGGGGGACTTGGTGTATAAAAAGTCTCTAGGTCCTGAAAGGGGCAAGGGAGGTGGTATGAATTAAAATCACTAAGGTTAACAGGAACCTAGAAATATGGGAAAACATGGATATGGATGAGATTTCAGAGAAGGTATAGATTGGTGTGGGGTAGGGAGAGGTACCCCCCCACCACGTGGCAGTGTCTTTTTTGACACCCGCAATAATTGGCATTGTTTTGAGAGTGAAGGGCAATGGAAAAGAGGAATCAATGAGGTAAACCTTACAAACCAGTAGAAAGTGCCTAGAGGGCAGATAGAACCAATATCTAAGAATCTTTGACTCCATGGAGAATTCAGAGAAAAGAAAGTAACCAGATGATTACAGGCATCATGATCAGATAGTGAGGGTCTAAAGTAAACAGAAAGAGATGTATAATGAACTGGGAGAAATCCTTTTTGGGAGGGAGGTCAAAAATGAAATTGAAAAACTAATAAACAGCACTAGCTTATGGGGAGGAGAAAATGAGGGAATCTGTGGAATCTGCTTGTCTAAGAGGAAAAAAAGAGAGGGAAGAAATATATAACCAGATAAGATCAGGAGAGAGGAACTAATAACAAAACTTAAAAGGAAAAGGGTGACAAATTAAAATAAGAGACCAGGAAGGAGGGTAAGAGAAGCAGAGGGAAGAGAATCACCTTAAGAAAAGATTAAAGTAAAATAACTGAAGCAAATGTGTTTATACCAAAAGAGAAGAAATTATAACTTGAAAAAAAACACTGTTTTAGATAGATGGAGGAAAATATAAATCACTTAGAACTTTAAATATGAATGAAATAACCCAATAGAATGAAAAAGGGTAATACAGGGAAGAGCAAAAACTCTATAATTTTACAGTGCTTACAAGAAATGCATTTAAAAAACAAACACAACAAAAATAAAACTGAAGGGTTAGAAAAAAAAAACATTGTTGGTGATGGCACTATTGGTATTGTTATTATTCAGTCATGTTCAACTCTTCATGTCCCTATTTGAGGTTTTCTTGGCAAAGATACTGGAGTGGTTTGCCATTTCTTTCTCCTAATTGTTTTACAGATAAAGAAACTGAGGGAAAGAAGGTTAAATGACTTGTCCATTGTCACACAGTTAGCAAGTGTCTGGAGTCAGATGTGAACTCAGGTCTTCCTGACTCCAGGCCCAGCAATCTATCCACTGTACCACCTAGCTGTCCCACCAGAAAAAAAAAATTTACTTTGCATCAGACAATCTTAAAAAACAGGAGTTACCATCATACTATCGGAAAAAGCAAAAACAAACATTTGAAAAATAAAAAGGGATAAACAAGGAAAACATGTTGTGCTGATGGGAACCATAAGCAATAAACCAATATCAATAAAAAATTTTAAGTCTCGAATGCCTCAGCATCCAAATTCATAAAGGAAACATTAAGCTTCAAGAAGACATAGATTGTTACACAAAAGTAAAAGGAGGTTTCAATATTCCTCTATCAGTTTTGGATTACTCCAACACAAAGATAAACAAAAGAGAAAATATGAAAGTGAACACATTTCTGGAGAAACTAGAATTAAAAGAACAGTTAGTACTCATACTACACAAATTATTCTCAAAAACTGAGAAAAAAGTACTCTACCAGAATCTTATAATAAGATATAGTCCTAATATCTAAACCAGGAAAAGATAACACCCTCCCCAAAAAAATCATAGGTCGATATTATTAATGAACATTCACTAAAATCTAACCAAATTCCATTAAACACACTACAGTGATTTATCCAAGATTTATCCATTTATTCATTATGATCAAGTGGGATTTATACCAATGATACAAGGGTGGTTCAATATTAGGGAAATAATCAACATAATTAGACATATTAGAAAACAAAACTGCAAAATCATCTCAACAGATGCAGAAAAAAGCCTTTGACAGAATACTACTCTTTTTTATGCTAAAAGCAAAAAACCAAAAACCTATAAAAGAAGGACATTTTTAATATCATTAAAAAGCTTTCACCTAAAACCAAAAACTAAAATAATATGCATTGGGAGTAAAAGTCCTTCACATTGTACTGAAGTTAGCAACAAGGTAAATATGACAGAATCGTGTTCTCTAGTGGAGTTTTTTCCTCAGGGTTCTTTTAAATATTTTTGAGATACTATTCAATTATAACCATAGAATTTTGGAGAAATTCCCCCTGGAGGATAATCACGGGGAGGATCATATAAAATAACTTGGGATATTGTGTGATTATTCATTAAGCTCAAGGCAAGTAAATTATATAAGTTCTGCACATAAAATGACTGAAGAGCTCCCCAGGAGAGGGAAATGGTGGCGGGGCCAAAATGGTGTTTTGATATAGAAAAAAACTTTTATTAAGTCTTAAAGAAAACTACCATAGCACAGAATTTTACAAAATGAAGTTGCTGGCTACTTGAAGTATATGGAGAAGTCCAAAAGCTCTTCCTCCCCACAAACCACATCAGATTGCAAACTGGATTCAATTAATATTCTTGCCAAATTCAGTCAAGAAGTGGCAGCCAAAAGAAGCATATAAATAGTCTTATTTAGAAAACTTTAATAAAGAGGATGACAAAAGACTATAAGCAGTATCATTTCCATATCATTTCACAAGCAGTGAAAAACAGATAAAGAGAAAGCAAGCCTGTGGAGAATTTGGCATGAATTCCAACTAAGTTTAATCATCCCTGAGAGTATTTTTATATGAAACAGGAAGTAGAATAACAAACAAATGTAAAATAAAACACATTTGCCTATATTTTGGTAGTCTTCTATTTTCAACAATGACTGTACTAGATAATTTGGATTTTACAACTTTAATATCTTATTTAAGAAAATGTCAATAAAAGATTAGAAGAATGACTGATCCTGACCCTGTATATACAAATAATTTCATTTAGGAGGAGGTTAAATTTTAAAAGGAATTTATTTTCTATGTGACCCCTTTACAAAGGTGTACATCAGTCAGTCTGACAGTCAATCAATAAGCATTTACTAAGCGACAAACACTGTGCAAAACTCTGGGGTTACAAATAAAATCCAGTGCAATTTCTGCCTTCAAGGAACAAATACTATAATACTAAAACAGTCAAATAACATTTATTAAGTACCAACTATGTGCTAGACAAGCTACTAAGTGCTGTGGATAAACAAAGGCAAAAGACTAGAAAGATGGGAGAGGGTCAGAATAGAGTTTTTCAAAGCAAAAAAGAGGATTTTATATTTGATGCTGGAAACAATATGGAGTCACTGGAATTATTGAATGGAGGGATGACATAGTCAGGCTTGAACTTTAGGAAGATTAATTTGACAGCTGAGTGGAGGATGGAATGGAAAATAAGAGTGGGAAGTCAACATGTAAATAAATAGATACAAAAAAAAACAAAAATACATACATACATACACGATATTTACAGAGGAGATGGGAAGTTATTTGAGAAGGGAAGACATTAGTGGCATGAGGCACAAGAGATTGGAAAACAACTCCTGCAGATGCCATGTCCTGAAAGAAGTCAGGGAAAATAAAAGAAGGAGTTGAAGAGGCAGAAAATTTGAGGCATGGGGGACAGACAATGCAAGGTCATGGAGAAAGGAGATGGAGGGTCATATGAGAGAAACAGCAAATAAGTACAGATAGCTTGATCACAGAGTTCATTGAGGGAGTAAAGTATAAGAAAACTGGAAAGGTAAGAAGAGGTCAGGTTGTAAAGAATTTAAAATGCCAAAAAGAGTTACTTTGTATTTGATACTGAAGTTAATAAGGAATCACTAGAGTTTCCTGAAAAGGGGAGTGACAGCTACTTGGACTTACACTTTAGAAAAATCCCTTTGACAGCCGAGGGGTAGATGGATTGAAATGGAGAGAGACTTGGCAAGAGCTAGCAGACAAAAGCAATGCCTGGTTCACTGATAGAAGTGTTATTCTCATACACTGGGTATGAAATAGCAAACAGCAGGATTCAGCCTATCCACTGGGCACCAAATGGTTAAAGAAGGAGATGGGGTCAAGATGGCAGAGTAGAAACAGGACCTCCTCACAGTTCCAGCTTCCACCTTCCCCAATCCAAGTAAAAGGGGACTCTGAACAAACTTTGGAGCTACAGAACCCACAAAATGACAAAGAGAAGCTAACCTCCTGCTGAGGACAGCCCGGCAAGCTGGCAGGATTCAGCCAGTGCAGCCAAGCCCAGCCCCACTCCAAGGTTTTAACCCCAAGGCAGTCCTGACCAGCCTCCGGCTGGAGGACCTCCAGATGACCAGTAGCTGTGGAGGTGCAGAATTATCAACACATAGATGCTAAGGATAAAGTGAAAGGTCACTGAAGTGTGGACTTTGGGACCCAGTAGTTGGGAATGCATCGGCTTTTGCCCCCAGGGTGAGAAGCCACAGCTGTGCAGCCAGCTCCTGGCCTGCAGAGTGAAGGGGGACCAAGCACCAGTCTGAGGGGTAATTGCTTTTGCTTTAACCTGCTTGGATCTGGATTGCAGTCTAGAGTGGAGGTCCTGAGGTGTGTGACCAGCTTGCCAGAGTGTGTGGGGGCTTCAGAGAGGGAACCCAACTAATACCTCCAGAAGCTGAGAAAACACCAGCGTTTGGGATGAAAGCTCCTCTGTCTGGTGGCAGAGTCCTACTATGGCAAAAAGCCCAGGAGGTCAAGTGACTGAGGGGCGACATGACCAGGCAAAGGAAACAAAGCAGACAGAAGATTCCAACATTAGACTCCTATTTTGGGGACAAAAAGGAGCAAAGCATGGAACAGGAGGAAGACAGTGAAGTCAGAACTCCTGCACCAAAAGCTTCAAAGGAAAATATGAGCTGGTATTGTTAATATATATTAATATTATTATCATTAAGGCCATAGAGGACCTTAAGAAGCAGATAAGAGAAGTGGAGGAAAAATTGGGAAGAGAAATGAGAACAATGCAAGAAAATTATGAAATGAGAGTCAACAGCCTGACTGAGGAAAATAATACCTTAAAAAATAGACTAACTAAAATGGCAAAAGAGGCTCAAAAAGGCAATGAGGAGAAGAATGCCTTAAAAAGCTGAATTTGCCTGATGGAAAAAGAATCTCAAAAGCTCACTGAGGAGAATCATTCCTTCAGAATTAGATTGGAGCAAATGGAAGCTAATGACTTTATGAGAAATCAAGATGCTGTTAAACAGATCCATACAAATGAAAGAATAGAAGGCAATATGGGGAAAAACCACTGACCTGGAAAATAGATCCAGGAGAGATAATTTTAAAATTATTGGACTACCTGAAAGCCATGATCAAAGAAAGAGCCTAGAAATCATCCTCCAAGAAATTCTCAAGGAAAACTGCCCTGATGTTTTAGAATCAGAAGGCAAAATAGAGGTTGAAAGAATCCACCAATCACCTCCTGAAAAAGATCCCAAAAAGAAAACTCCAAGGAATATTATAGCCAGGTTCTGGAATTCCCAGATTAAGGACAGAATATTACAAGCAGTCAGGAAGAAACAATTTGCATATTGTGGAAACACAATCAGGATAACCCAGGATCTGGCAGCTTCTACACTGAGGGATCAAAGGGCTTGGAAGGTGATATTCCAGAGGTCAAAGGAGCTGGGATTAAAACCAAGAATCACCTACCCAGCAAAACTTAGTATCATGTTTCAGGTTCAGGGGAAAATATGGTCATTCAGTGGAACAGAGGACTTTCAAGCATTCCTGATGAAAAAACCAGAGTTGAATAGAAAATATGACATTCAGATACAAGAAGCAAGAGAAGCACTAGAAGGTAAACAGGGGAAAGAAATCATAAGGAACTTATCAAAGTTGAACTATTAACATTCCTACATGGAAAAACAATAATTGTAACTGATGAAACTTGGAGATGTGGGAAGAAATGAAGTATAAACATAGACAAACATTCTTGAACAACTCCTTCTCATCCAGGACTATGCCTGAATTCACCATGACTTCCCTTCAGGTCTTGCCAGTGGGGGCCTAGCTATAGTAAGAGGCCAAAATTCATGGAACTGCTGGTTAGTAACTGCCTGGGGAAGCTTAGGACCATGGTGAGAACCAACAGATATCTGACAGCAAAATAGATAGAAACAGAGTCTATATGGAGCCAGGAAATGGGGGTGGAGGGACAGCAAAGGAGGTGAAATAGGCCTGGAACCTAAACTCAGAAGATCTTAGCTGCTAAAAACCAAACCTGATGGGGAGTGTAAGTGGGCAAAAATGAAGAGAAAGACTGATAGGAATCTGTGGGGCAAAATGCCTGAGGTCAACACAGCTGAGAGTCCTGGCAGCTGGGATGCAGGATGAAGGATAAAAGGGAAAAAAAATAAAGGAGATGGTATGGTCCTAACTTGTTGAAGATCTATAAGAGGAGAAGTCATAAAGGGAGGGGGAAGTTTTCAAGTGAGTATAGCCTGAAGAAATACATTTTAAAAGGTAGCTGAAGAAAAGTTTCAAAGGCTGCAGCAGGAAAAGACTTAATAATGCAGGGTTCTTAACCTGGGTCATTGAATATCATATTCATATGTGTGTGTATATCTGTTTATACAAACATATATTTATATGTGCATGTGTATATATAAATATGTACATATCAATTAATAAATATTTATTAGGCACCTGCTAAGCACTAGATATATATGTATAAATACACATATAACACATGTGTACATATATACATTAATAGACATAGCTATAATTCAATAGAATTGATTTTTTTGTAATCATATTTCATTTTCTGCATTTCAAAATATTTTTCTGAGATGAAGTCCATAGGTTACATGAAACTACCAAACAAGTCCATGACACAAAATAGGTTAAGAATCCCTGCTATAAGGAAACAGATGCTGCAGAAGGAAAAATAAAAGTGCTTGCATGGGGTAGGACCTAAAGAAAGAACAGATCAAAAAATCTATTAGGATTTAGGAGCCAAAGGAAAAACACATATACACATCCCTATAATTGGAAGGTAGATGAACAACTTAGAATAGAAGATAGAAAAACTTACCCAAGTGGATCAACAATACAGTATTCACAATGCCTATGATAACTATAAATATGCTGATATGGTTATTAATCACAAAATGTAACAGGCTCTCTATATGGTGGACATAGCTAGAATATTTATTCAAATACCAGAAAACTGAATCCCAAAACCAGAAAGTCAAAGCCATCACAATAGCCATGGAGTTGGCACACATAGTTAATGCATTCTCAAGCCTTCAAAACAGAACAGGCTACCTCAGGCAAAGATCCTCCTCTCCTGACTTGCTGTAACTGCTCAGCCTCCATGCAGCATGCTCTCAGCATCTCCAGATCCCACAGTTCCTGTCCCCAGCAGTCCTCAGCAGGAGTCCTTAGCAGAAATTCTGGCTGGCTCAAAAGAAGGAGTTTGCACCACCACCGCTGCTTCCAGTCACTGCACTAGCTCCAGCCTGGCTCCTACTCGACTCTGGCTCCTTCCTGTCCCACCCTTCCTGCTAATGAGGCATGGAAGATCTTCAAATCCCATTACCATTACAACAACTAGAGAACATCGAGAAAACATGTTGGAGCAAACAATTCAGTAAGTCTATGAAGCAACAAGAAATAGTTAAACATAGTCAAAAGACTGAAAAATCACTACATATGAAGTATTGGCTAACAAAAACAATTAGCTTGAAAACAGAGAGAATGTAAGGATTTCCAGACAATCATGATAAAACAAAAACCTTGGATAATATATTTCATAAAATCATTTACAAAACAACTTATAACTAAAAGAACCACAGGAAAAAGAAGAAAACTATAGATTATATTCCCTTCCTTAGAAAAAATAAAAATCAAGCATACCCAGAAATGTAATGGCTAACCAATGCAACCAAGATTAGAAGGGAAGCAGAAAACCTGGAAACAATCTTTTTTCATCACATCTATCAGATTGGCTAACATAACATAACATGAAAATGATAAATGTTGGAGATGTGGGAAAATTGGAATACTAATGTATTGTTGGTGGAGTTGTGAACTGATCCAACCATTCTGGAGAGCAATTTGGAACTATGCCCAAAGGGCTATAATATTGTGCACACTCTTTAACCCAGCAATACCACATCTAGGTTTTTATCCCAAAGAGATCATAAAAAAGGGGAAAAGATCCACATGTAAAAAAATATTTATAGCAGCTCTTTTTGTGGTGGCTAAGAATTGGAAAATGAGGGATGCTCATCAATTAGGGAATAAGTGAACAAGTTGTAGTATATGAATGCAATGGAATACTATTCTGTAAAAAATGATAAGCAGGAAGACTTCAGAAAAACATGGAAAGACTTATATGAACTGATGCTGAGTGAAATGAGCAGAACCAGGAGAACAGTGTACACAGTAACAGCAACACTTTGTGATGACTGACTTTGATAGACTTAGATCTTCTCAGCAATGCAAGGGTCTAAGATAACTCCAAAAGACTCTCATGATGGAAAATACTATCCACATCCAGAGAAAGAACTTTGGAGTTGGAACACAGATAGAAGCATAGTATTTGCTCTCTTTTTCTTTTATTGTTTTGTTTTATTTCTTCTTTCTCATGGTTCTTCCCATTAGTTCTAATTCTTCTTTACATGACTAGTGTGAAGAGAGTTTTAATATGAATGCATAAGTAGAGCCTGTATCAGATTCCACACTGTCTTGGAGGGGGAGAAAATTTAAAACTCAAAATCTTATGAAAGTGAATGTTGAAAATTAATTAATTAAATATAAACAGGAGCAGCTAGGTGGCTCAGTGAATAAAGCACCAGCCCTGGAGTCAAGAGAACCTGAGTTCAAATCTGGCCTCAGACACTTGACACACTTACTAGCCATGTGACTTTGGGCAAATCACTTAACACCAATTGCTCTCCAAAAAAAAAAACAAAGAAATGTAAGGGTCAAAATCCAGACCATCCATGTTGAAGAATAAGTACCACAAATAGGCAGCAGGGGAAAAAAGAGAGAGAGATCAAATTCCTAGTATCAGAGTCAAAATTATACAAAATTAAATAGCAGTTACATTATTCTCCAAGTTCTGCTCACTTCACTCTGCATTAAGTTCATGCAAGTCTTCCCAGAATGTTCTGCAACCATTCCTTTCAGTCAATTAGTAAACAAACTTTTAACAGGTGCTTGCTAATGTGCCAGTCACTGTACTAATGATAGGAAATATTAAAAAAAAAAAAAAGAAAAAATAGTCCCTGCCCCCAAAGACCACATATTATAATGGGGGAGACAACATGAAAAAAAATGTGTATGGGGTGGCTAGGTGGTGCAGTGAATAGAGCACTGGCCCTTGAGTCAGGAGGACCTGAGTTCAAATCTGACCTCAGACACTTGACACACTTACTAGCCGTGTGACTTTGGGCAGATCACTTAACCCCAATTGTCCTCCCCAAAAAATTATGTATGTACAAGATGGAGATATATATAGATAGATACAGTGAGTTAGAGGTAATCTCAGAGGAAAGGAGAGGGAAGGGGACTGAAAAAGGCCTCTTGTAGAAGATAGGACCTAAGTTGAACCTTGAAGGAAACTGAGGGAAACCAGAGACAAAGGTGAGGAGGGAATTTCGAGAGTGAAGGAAAGCCAGTGAAAAGGCATTAAACTGGGAAATGGTCTTTTGATTTCAAGGAACAGTAAGAAGACCAATGTCCCTGGATCATAGAGTAGGTTGAGGGGAATAAAGGGTAAGAAGATTAGAAATGTAGGAATGGATTAGGTTGTAAAGGACTTTAAAAGAGAGGATTTTATATTTTATCCTGGAAGTAACAGTTACTGAAACTTGGGGGGGCGGGCATTTGGAGTAAGGGAATAGCATGGTCAAACCTGCCTAAGATAATTTTAATTTTAATGGCTGAGAGGAATAGGGACTATAATGGGGAAAGACTTGATTCAAGGAGACCAACCAGAAAGCAATAGTCCAGGTATGACAGGTTGATGGCCATGGTAGCAGTGTCAGAAGAGATATGAAAACATTTATGAGAGATATTACAAAGGTAGAAATGAAGCCTTAGAACCAGACTGGTTGTGTTGGCTGACTGAAAGTGAGGAATTGAAAACATCGAGTTTTCAAGACTTTGTGATTGGTGGAGGCTGTTGGTGCCCTAAACCAGTCATGTCAAGCTTAAATAGAAATGAGGCTACTATGCTATAATCAAATTTCCCTATGAGCCTCATGTTGACTTAGAAAACTACAAATTAAAATTATCTATGTTCTAATGAATTTTGCTTTATTTTGTAAAATATTTTCCAATTCTATTTTAATCTGGTTCAGCCAAGACTCCAGAGTATTGCAAGACATTTGCAGACTTTTTTGTGGTGGCAAAGAATTGGAAATTGATGGAATGCCGATCAATTGGGGAATAGCTGAACTAAGCTGTAGTATATGAGTGTAATGAAATACTATTGTGCTATAAGAAATGATGAACAGGCAGATTTTAGAAAAACCTGGACTTACATGAACTGATGCTGAGTGAAGTGAGTAGAACCAAGACAACATTATACACAGTAACAGCAATAATGTGCAATGATCAACTACGATTTACTCAATCTCTTCTCAGAAATGCTATGATCCACAATAATTCCAAAAGACTCATGATGGAAAATGCTATCCACATCCAGAGAAAGAACTGATGGATTCTGAATGCAGATCAAAGCATACTGTTTTCACTTTGGTTTTTTATAGTTTGTTTTTTTTTTCCTTTTGGTCTGTTTCTTTTAAAATATGACTAATGTGGAAATGTTTTACTTGACTGCACATGTATAATCTAAATCAGATTGCTTGCCATCTTAGGAAGGGAGAAGAGGGAGAGAGAGAAAAAAATCTGAAACTCAAAATCTTACATAAAACAAATGTTGAGAATTGTCTTTAAGTGTAAGTGGAAAAAATAAAATGCACATATCAGATAGGTGGTGCAGTGGATAGAGTGCCAGGCCTGGAGTCAGGAAGACTCTTCTTAAGTTCAAATCTGGCATCTGGGCAAGTCATTTAACCCTATTTGACTCAGTTTCCTTATCTGTAAAATAAATAGGAGAAGGAAATGGCAAACCACTCCAGTGTTTTGGCCAAGAAAACCCTCAATTGGGTCACAAAGGGGTGGATATAACTAAAAAATTGACTGAACAACAACTCTGTGTGTGTGTTTGTGTGTGTGTGTGTGTGTGTGTGTACACACACACATGCTTCACATATTCCAGAAATTTTGAATTTGAATTTGACTAAGCTTGTTCCCAAGTTCTATTTTTCTTTAAATCTTTTTTTATAGATGTTTTAGAGTCATTATCTTTTTCTGGGTTTGTGTTAAGCGTACTTATCACCATAACAGCTCTTTATGGTGGGATTCTTTTTTGTTTGTTTGTTCATTTTTCCAGAATACTTTGTAAATTTGGAGTTAATATTATGTACAAATTCTGCAGAGAATGTCTGGAACTTTTGGAACTTTCTGCTGTTTTCCTGGGATATTCAGTGTGTTGTTATTCCAAGATCTCAGGGGCAATTCAAAATGTGGATACATGTAAGCTTTCAGTCATTCCAAAGCACTCTGATCCTGGGAAAAGTGTAGTTCAGGGTCCTCCTGCTTTGAGTTCCTGATCAGGGTTTGGATATGTACTATGCTCTTGCAGGCTTATGCCTGGTAGGAAGTTCTAGTAGACTACTACTACATTCAGGTACTATCAGCCAACTGGAAAGATTCATAAGTTCAAAATGACAGAATTGCAAATTCATTCGATCCAGGATTCCTGCCCTGATTATTCTCCTGTATGCTTAGGACTGCTGCAGGGTTAGAGGCTGGAACTGAGAAACTTCTCAGAAAATGGAGTCCCATAGCATCTGTTTGCTGTTGAACATGTTCCTAGATCAGGACACAGTCTAAGGCTCAAGACTGCCCCTCACCCTAACATCCTCATTCAGCCTGGATGTGTTATTGCAATAACAAATATTGCAATATAGAATAGTAAGCAACAGCACCAACAGTCTGGCACCTGACAGCTGGCACCTGTTCCCACATCCTGAAAAATGTCAAGGTCCTTCTAGGAATGTCAGTTATTAATTATTTCCCTAACTAACAGCTTTGTTCTTCTTAAAGTCCTTCACACTGAACCATGCTGCACCTGTGTTCTTGGTCAGATCTTGTTCCCAATGTTCACCGACCTCTCTGTCTGTCTCCCTTTGTTAACCTGGATTGGGAATAAGACTTAGGTTATGTTTCTTGAATATTTTAATCAGAAGTTGGCTTGGTGCATCTTCTAGGTATTCATCAAGGAGTTGTGTTGGCAAACTAAGGTGTACTTCTTTATTTTTTTTATTTTATTAATTTGTTTGTTTACTTTTAGTTTACAAGATTCAATTCCACAATTCCTTGAGTTTTGAATTCTGTCCCCATCCCTCCCATTCTCCCCCCCCTCACCCCCCGCCCATGGCAACATACAATCAAGTATAGGATCTGCAAATACTTTCACATTACACATTAGTCAGGTTATAAAGACGGGTTGTATCAGATGGAATGAAACAATGGTAAAGAGGAAATAAAACGAAACAAGAAAAAAAAAGATCAGGTAGTTTGCTTCAATCTGGAGTCAAACTCAGTTCTTTCTAGCTCTTTCTCTGGATGTAGACATCTCTCTCCATCATGAGTCTTTTGGGATTGACTTATATTGCTGCATTGTTGAGAAGAGTCCAATCTATCAAAGTTGGTCATCACACATACATCGTGCTTGGAATTATGTACAGATTTCTCCTGGTTCTACTCTTCTCACTTAACATCAGTTCATATAAACCTCTCCAGGTAAATATGAAGTCCATCTACTCTTCATTTCTTATAGCACAATAGTATTCCATAACATGTATATACCACAACTTGTTCAGCCATTCCCCAATTGATGGGCACCCCTTAATTTCCAATTCTTTGCTACCACAAGAAGAGCTGCTATAAATATTTTTGTACATATGGGTCTTCCTCCCACTTCTATGATCTCTTTGGGATATAACCCTATAAGTGGTATTGCTGGGTCAAAGGGTATGAAATTATTTATAACCCTTTGGGCATAATTCCAGATTGCTCTCCAGAATGGTTGGATCAGTTCACAAATCCACCAGCAATACATTAGTGTTCCAATTTGCCCACATCCTCTCCAGCATTTGTCATTTTCCTGTTTTGTCATCTTAGCCAATCTGACTGGTGAGATGTGGTACCTCAGAGTTGTTTTGATTTGCATTTCTCTAATCAATAGTGATTTAGAGCATTTCTTCATATGCTTATAGATATCTTTAATTTCTTTCTCTGAAAACTGCCCATTCATATCCTTTGACCATCTATCAATTGGGGAATAACTTGTATTCTTATAGATTTGACTCGATTCTCTGTATATTTTAGAAATGAGTCCTTTATCAGAGACATAGGTTGTAAAAATTCTTTCCCAATTTCCCACCTCCCTCTTAATCTTGGTTACATTGGCTTTGTACAGAAGCTTTTCAATTTAATGTAATCAAAATTATCCATTTTGCATTTTATAATGCTCTCTAATTCTTATTTAGTCATAAAGTCTTTCCCTCTCCACAAATCTGACAGGTAAACTATTCCTTGCTTTCTGAGATTGCTTACAGTATCAACCTTTACACCTAGATGATGCACCCATTTAGACCTGATTTTGGTATATGGTGTTAGATAATAGTCTATGCCCAGTTTCTGCCATATTATATTCAAGTTTTCCCAGCAGTTTTTGTCAAATAGTGAATTCTTCTCCCAAAAACTGGGGTATTTTGGTTTATCAAACAATAGATTACTATAGTCATTGACTGCTGAATCTCATGTGCCTAATCTATTCCATTGATCCACTACTCTATTCCTCAGCCAGTACCAAGTAGTTTTGATGACTGCTGCTTTATACTACAGATTAAAATCTGGTGTAGCTAGTCCAACTTCTCTAGCATTTCTTCTCATTAATTCCCTTGATATTCTGGACCGTTTGTTCTTCCAAATGAATTTTGTTACTACTTTTTCTAGCTCTATAAAGTAGTTTTTTGGTAAATTGATTGGTATGGCACTAAATATATAATTTAATTTAGGTAGAATTGTCATTTTTATTATATTAGCTTGACCCAGCCACAAGCAATTGATATTTTCCCAATTAGTTAGATCTGACTTTATTTGTGTGAAAAGTGTTTTGTAGTTGTGATCATATAGGTCCTGGGTTTGTTTTGGCAGGTAGATTCCCAAATATTTTATAATGTCTACAGTAACTTTAAATGGGATTTCTCTTTCTATCTCTTGCTGTTGAACTTCATTAGAAATACATAAGAATGGAGCGGTCAGGCAGCACAGCAAGTAAGAGCACTGGCTCCAGTGTCAGGATGCCCTGGAGATTGAATCCTGGGCTCAGACACTCAGCACCACACCCAGAAATAACTGGCCATGTAACCTTGAGCAAGTTACTTAACCCCGACTGCTTAAAAAAAAAAAAAAAAGAAATACATAGGAATGCCAAGGATTAATGTGGGTTTATTTTATATCCTTCAACTTTGCCAAATTTATTTATTGTCTCAACTAGTTTTTTACTTGATTCTCTAGGATTCTCTAAGAATATCATCATATCATCTGCAAAGAGTGATAGCTTGGTCTCTTCTTTGCCTAATTTGATTCCTTTGATTTCTTTTTCTTCTCTAATTGCTACTGCTAACATTTCTAGTACCAGAGTGAATAGGAGGGGTGATAGTGGACACCCTTGTTTCACCCCTGATCTTATTGGAAATGCTTCTAGCTTATCCCCATTACAAATAATACTTGCTTATGGTTTTAAATAGTTGCTACTAAGGTGTACTTCTTCCTGCCACTCTACCATTTGGTTCTACTCTCAACTAATATGTTAAGACCAATTTTCCAGGAAAGAATATGGGATCTGACAGCATGGACTTCTGGGAAGTGTGGTTCTTACTGATAGTATGAATTATCTTTCTCTGTCACCCAACAGAGGAAAAGATTTAATGACTCCTGGGGAGTGGGAATATGGGGGAAGAGGGAGATGGAAGTCACACTATCCATCAAAACTGCAATTCACAGAAGTCTACTTTGCCATGTCTCAGAGGCTTTTCCTCTAAAGTCTGTCTGAAAACTGGATTACACAAGTATGAGAAAATTCCAGAGAAAAATCTGTCTATAGGAATATTTAAACAGCCAGAAATTGCTCCACCAGGCAATTGAAATGGTTATAAGCAAACAAGCTGGAGATAAAAACAGCTACAATTTTAGTCTAAGAGATAATGTTCTAATACAATGTGTTATATAACACTAAATATAAAAAATACTATGAGATTGTAATTTTTAAAAATAGCAGTACTTTTGGCACCATGTATACCTGAAATCTCAAATCACAAATCCTAAACTAACATTTTCCCTTAGAAAATAGACTATTACAGTATACCAATATAGGACAAAACTTCCTTTCACTACTGTTCCTAAGAAAGAAAAATATTTTGCTCAAATGATAGAAGTTTAAAGATAGAAGAAATGCTTGTCCTCTGAGATTTCTAGAATATGAAGAAGAGGCAGCTAGGTGGTGCAGTAAATAGAACACTGACCCTGAAGTCAGAAGGACCTGAGTTCAAATCCAGACTCAGAAGCTTGACACTTAACTAGCTGTGTGACCTTGGGCAAGTCATTTAACCCCAATTGCCTTGCTTTCTCCCCTCCAAAAAAAAAAAAGAAATAAAAGAAACAAATAGAATATGAAGAAAAAGATTTCTCTTATAACCCTGAGAGTGATTTGAACTACCATTATCTTTAAACTGGAAGGGAGATAATATCCATTTGGGGGTTTCAAAAGAAACTCACACACAACCTTTGAGACAGTTGACTGATAGATGCCAGATTTGTAACTTTTGTACACACACCCAGTTCCTGCTCAGCTATTCTGAATTATTGATTCTTCTGGCCCCAGAGGCAATTAGAAAATTTTTCATTATTGCATGATACCAATCCTGAGTCACAATAGCAGGAAACTGGCTTCCCAAAATTTTCATATGGACTAGGTGCAGGCAAACATATCTGTGCATGCTCCAAGGTCTTCACTGACCAAATCTACCACTGCACATATGATTGCTGCTACCTTTGACTGGCTACACCTCCACACAGTCCCCTTGGCTCATTTAGTCATTGTTGTAATGGTGCTGTATCTAAATCTGTCTCAAAGCTAGGAAAACCTGAATTCAAAGTCACATCTCTGATATATAATGACTATACAATGCTGGTCAAGTAACTTAACCTCTCAGTATCCTAGGAAACTTTCTATATAATTTGACAAGAAGGTGCCTATCCTGGGGGGAGTTTCATCTATAGGGTGTTCCCTATACCAATTAATCATAGTTCCAGGACTTATCCTATCCTTATCCTTTGTCATTGTAATGTAATGCCAAGCAAAGGCAACTTCCCAGGTTCAAAATACCAGCATAGGTGCTCTCTATTTTATTCAGTGACAAACCAAGAACAGAGAAGATCAAAACATGACATCATTCCAAATACAGCATTTACTAAGTGTGATTAAATAATCTCCAAATACTACCCCACCCCAGGATCTTCCAATCATTCAATCAATTACAAAGTCCCTGTTCTAAATACTACTTCACCCCAGGCTATACCTTAATTAAGTCCACCACAAAGCCCCTCTTCTCAAATGGAGATTAGTTTCCAAACATAAGTAAACTACATTCATTTGTTCAACCACAGAACACAAAAAGGTCAAAAGTTCCCCACCCCTGGATCACAATTGAATCTACCCCAGAGTTACATCAAGTTTAAACACAGCACTTAATACCCAAATGGAGGTCTTTTCTTCATCTTGACACGAGGCAAGTTCTCAGCAATCTTAGTTCCTGGGGAGACAAGGCTTAGCAAGGCCATAAGATACATTGCCAGTCCCTTCATGAATTCATCCTCTGTCTGTAGAACAGTCCTAGAACCCCTGAACACATTAGCAAAGCCCTCTCCCAGGATTTCTGTAAACATACAACAAGAAAATCCTTCTTCAGGGCTTCTGAACCAACAGAAAGGCTCCCAGACCCCTGCAACAACAGCACTGTCCTTCACCAGTGGACAGTATTCATTCTGTCTGCAGGACAGTCTCCAGACCCCTGCAACAACAGCACTGTCCCTCACCAGTGGACAGTATTCACTCTCTGTCTGCAGGACAGTCTCAGGGCTTCTTAGCGAACAGCCAGGTTCCAGGACTTCTTCAACAAAAGGACTGTCTTTCACCAGTGGACAAATCTGGCAAAACAACATCAAAACAGACAAAGTACCAGCAAAACAGCCATGTCTCCTCAGTCCTTGGCAGCTCATGGGGCAGGTCTCAAAAGTCCAGGGCAATTCAAAGCGGCCACCAGCAATTCTCTTAGTTTCTCTCTCTCCCTCCACGAGGTGCTGCTTCCAAAAAGATCTTCCGCCTCTCTCTTGTCTCTCCAAATCTACCTCACCAGCTCCTCCCAGTTCAGGACTTTCTTTTCACATCAACAAGCCCATCCCACAGGTGGGATTAACAAACTCTGGGTTTTAACACAATCAATTTGAAAACCAAGCCAATACAGGGGAATCTTTAATTGCCATTACTATCACAGTCATAAATCTGGTAGCCCAGCAACAACCTATCCACAAGACAGATGACTTTAAGTCCTGAAATGCTATTTTTAATAGAGCTATATTATCTTTATACTCAAATGAGATTAACTCAATATATATTTACTAAATGCCTCTTTTAACATAAAGAATGAAATGTATAAACAAAGTCAATGTAACCAAGATTAGGAGGGAAGAAAACTGGGGGAAAAATTTTACAACCAGTGTCTCTGATAAAGGCCTTATTTCTAAAACATACAGAAAACTTAGTCAAATTCATAAGAATACAAGTCATTCCCCAATTGATAAATGGTTAAAGGATATGAAGAGGCAGTTTTCAGAGGAAGAAGTTAAAGATATCTATAGGCATATGAAAAAAAATACTCTAAATCACTTAGGTGCCACATCTCACTGGTCAGATTGGCTAACATGATAAAACAGGAAAATAATAAATGCTGGAGAAGATGTGGGAAAATTGGAACACTTATACATTGTTGGTGGAGTTGTGGACTGATCCAACCATTCTGGAGAGTAATTTGGAACTATGCCTGAAGGGCTATAAAAATGTGCATACCCTTTGACCCAGAAATACCACTTCTAGGGCTGTATCCCAAAGAGATTATACAAGTGAGAAAAGGACCCATATGTACAAAAATATTTATAGCAGCTCTTTTTGTGGGGGCAAAGAATTGGAAATCAAGGGGATGCCCATTAATGAGGGAATAGCTAAAAAAAGTTGTGGTATATGAATGTAATGGAATACTGTTGTGGTGTAAGAAATGTGGAGCAGATTGACTTCATAATAATCTAGAGAGACTTATATAAACTGATGTTGAGTGAGGGGAGCAGAACCAGGAGAACATTGTACACAATTACAGACACATCATATCTGTGATGATTGACTTTAATAGACTGGGCTCCCCTCAGCAATGCAAGGTTATTATTTCATATCTAGATTAGATTAAATAAATCCTAGATTTATTTAATACTATTCTGTTTTATTGTTCTCACATTTAAATTTTGGATGGACCATAGCAAAAATGCTTCCCACCCTCTGGTTTCTCTCACCAACCCACCACCACCCCCCACCTTGGTACTTTTTAAAGTAAATTTAATGAATGAAAAAATATTATCTCCTCTATCCTGAAAAAAACTCTAATCCTTCTGAACCTGCTAACTATTGTCCTATATCTCATCTGCCCTTGGTAGCTAAACTCCTCAAAAAGTATCTGTCTATAATAGGTGCCTCCACTTTCTCTACTCTTATTCTCTTTTTAATCCCTTAATCTGACTTCTACAGGAAGTCTTTCCTAAAATTTCTTAATTCCAGCACTTTCCCTTTTAATTATTTTGTATTTATCCTTTATATAGCTTGTTTTGTATACATTTGTTTGCACGCTGTTTCTCCCACTAGATTGTAAGCTCCTTGAGGGCAGGGACTGTCTTTTACCTTCTTTTGTATTCCCTGTTCTTAGCACAGTGCCTGACATATAGTAGGTGCTAAATAAATATTGATTGATTGATTATGTTTTTTTTCTTTATATAAATTATTGGGCTAAGCTCTAGGGAGAAAAATAGAAAATTAAAGGTATCTCCTGCTCTCAAGGAACTCTTATTCTAATGGGGGATAGGGAAAGGAAAGAGAAACAGCATGTATAGGAGGTTTCAGATAAAGGATAAATAGAAAGGCCAGACAGCCCAAAAGGAGAACCTATAGTCAGGACCTGGTTCCACATCCTGGTTCTCATACATACTACCTTTTTGACCATGGACCAGTTAATCATCTTTTTTAGTGCTCCAGAAACTCTAAGATAATAAATTACAAAAAAGTATATATTAACACCAATGGAGGTAGTTTTCACAGTGATAAAATCACAGGTCTAGATGAAAAATAAGGCAAAAGAAAAAATCTTCAAGAGAAATTTGTCAACACCTAGCTTTCCCCTCTGGAATTATTTTCTTTGCAAACGGAGTAAATATATCAATGCAGATAAAAACTTATTATCACAGACAGCTCTTTGAAAATTTTTAGTATATTTATTGTGAAATTATAAAACTAAACTTTGCAAATAGCTTAAACTCCAAAAGAAGCAAGTCTTGGGTATTATTATTTGATTGTTTTATTTCATCACTAATTGGTTACATTTCCCTGAAAATAGTCATCCCCTGTAACAAACAAGTATAATGAAGCAAAACAAATTCACATTCATTCCAAGTTTAATATATGTATATTAATTAATATGTATATATTATATAATTAATTACATATAATAATTATAATATAATATATAATGATAATAATTAACATACATACATATATTCTATTTGGCGCCAATTATCCATTTTCTCTTTGTTTATTGACTGGAAGCATTGTTTCATCAATTCCTCTGACCATGACAGGAATCTGAAGCTTTTCAGTATTTTTTTTTTCCTTTACATTATTGTGGTCTTCACGCAAATTGTTCTTTTCATTCTGATTATTTTATTCTAACATCAGTTCATGTTAGTCTTCCCAATTTTTTTCCTGAATTCATAGTTATTTTTATGGAACAATAATATCCCATAGTTGGGGTAGCTAGGTAGTGCAGTAAATAGAGCACTGGCCCTGGCATCAGGAGGACCTGAGTTCCATCCAGTCTCAGACATTTAACACTTACTAGCCATGAAACCTTGGGCAAGTCACTTAAACCCAATTCCCAATTGCGCTGCCCTCCCCCCTCCAAAAAAAAAAAAAGCAATAATATCCCATAACATTCATATAGCTTGTCAGTCATTTCCCAATTGACAAATACCAATTTTCCTTTTACTTCTTTGTTATTTTAAAAAGTGTTTGTGTGTGTGTGTGTGTGTGAGTGAGTGATGGGACCTTTCACTCTGTCTTCAACATCAATTATCTTCTTATAAGATAAATGTTCTGTTGTAACTGCTATTTTTGCATAATGACCACTGTAAAGGTATTTTGTTTCTAAGCTAATCACATTTATCCTAGAAATTCCACAAACTTTCTAGTGTTTTAAATATTTTATTCTAGGGATGGCTAGTTGGCAGTGAATAGAGCACTGGCCCTGGGGTCAGGAGGACCTGAGATCAAATCTGGCCTCAGACACTTTAACACTTACTAGCCATGAGACCTTAGGCAAGTCATTTAATCCCAATTGCCCCCCCAAAAAAAATTAAATAAATATTTTATTCTGGTGTTTGCATGACTACCTGTTGTTATTTGTATACACTTCCTTGTAGCATTTTGAGGTCATTAGCAATCACTACTATTTATTTGTGTTACTGAATTTAATGTCTTCCAAGTCTTCCATGCCAACTTCAGAATTCCTTTTCTGCATATCCTAAAAATAGATAGAATGCCTCATGAAATCATCATCATTATTGTATTAATAATGCTTTAATTTTCAAAGATATTAATAAAGGTGATCTCATTTTCAATCTATTCTTTTCCAATTCAATTCAACAAACATTTATTAATCACCATCTACCACACTGAAAGGCACTGCAGTAGGTGACCCCAAAGAAATCACAACAAAGTCTCCACTGGTATGTTGAGAGCAAATGTAATTTGCCATTCCTCCAATGTCTAAATATCAAATATCTAAGTATATTTGGCTTTTAGTGTTATGTCCCTTTGTCAGTTATATTACTTTGACAGAGATATCCATTCTGGGTAAAGTGGTTAAATTATTATTTGTGATACTCTAATAATGCAATAAGAGAGAAAATTAATCATAATACTACATAAGGGTTCTGAGCAACTACTTTAAAATTAATTTGCATCCACTATTATACTATATCTAATAGCAGATGTTAAGTTACTAGGATGTAAATAACACTGTTCTCTTAAAGTTTGACTTTTTTTTCAGTAGCACTTCACTTAATTGGTTTGTTTGTGTATGCATGTCAAAAAGCCTTAATTGGTCAAGATGTTTTAACAAGTCTAATAAGTAAAATTTAACTTGCAGGGAAAAAATGCTAAGTGAGGGGTGTTTTTTTTTTAATCTTGTGTACTTTAGGCACTATGAAATTAAAAATCAATACCCCATTTTATCTTGTATTACTTATTTATTATTGATTGAGAATCGTATCTAATTAGTGTATCAATACTTATGGCTGAGATTTGGATTTGATTGTAGAGGCCTTAGTGGTAGAGTTTATAAGAGTTTGACTTCTCTATTACTATGGGCTATGGTCTGACCACAAAGATAAAAATTCTGTCAGCTTTTGCTGACTAAGGGGGGATGCAAGTCAAACTGATCCTAGTATGTTTGCCCACCATGGTGCTTTCCAGAGGTTATTGGTCAACGCTGTGTTTTTCCCATTCCCATGGGAATGCTTGGAAATCCCCTCTCTGAGTCAGGCTAAATTTAACCACTTTAACCTTCACCTTTGTATTAAACCAATCACAGTCTCAGTTTAGTCTGCATCACTGGACTACATTTTGTACCTTATGTAATCAGCTGTATAAAAGGCTGCTCTGTCAGATGCATCCTTGGCTACCAAGGAAACTTGGGTCTCATTTATTTATTTTTGTTTGTTTGTTTGTTTTCCTTTTTGGAGGGCAGTTGGGGTTAAGTGACATGCCTAAGGTCACACAGCTAGTTTTGTGTTAAGTGTCTGAGGCCACATTTGAACTCAGGCCCTCCTGACTCCAGGACTGGTGCTCTATTCACTGTGCCACCTAGCCACCCCTTGGATCTCATTTATTAGCAATTGCTAGCCTTGCTAACAAATTTATCATGCTCAGTTTTTCTTCATCACACATGTTTATTGCAACAGAATAAGATATGGAAAATCAACCGTCCTATGCGACTATATTTGCACAAGAAAAATTTAACATTCTTCAGTTACCGAATTTTCTAGTTATATTCTTAGCCCTATTATTGACTCAATATATGACCCTGGGCTAGTTACTGTACTTTTTTGCATATGCAGTATTTCCATGTGTTCTAAAGGAATTAGAATTCTGGCAAGATAACACCTAAAAGAATATTATAGTGACTGGTGAGAATATGTGTAGACAGAACTTGTAAATTCTTGAATGCTCAATAATAGCACATTCATCCTAAGGCACAGGTCTCATGGTGTCACTCCTCTGCTCAAAAAACTTCAGCAAATATATATTGTTAAAAGGATAAAATGCAAATGCCTTAGTCTGCCATTCAAGAATTTCCAGTCTGGCTCCAAAGTACCTTTCTGATCAGTCAGTCAGTCAACAGGCATCTATTATAACTCTCCACTTTCCATCAATATCTCTGCTTGGTTTGGACTCCATAAACAGCATGCCCCAAGACAGGTACTCCCTGGTATCACCTCCCCTTTTCAGGTTTCTTTTGTATATTATCTTCCCCATTAAATTATAAGTTCTTTGAAGTCAGGGACTATATTTATTTCCCCAGTGCTTAACACAATGGCTGGCACATAGGCATTTAATAAATATTTAGTGGACTGAATTTAGTAAGTGCTTACTATGCGACAGTGAAGGGGAGTGCTGTGAAGTTGGCATAGATTTTGCAATCAAAACTAATCTAGTCAACAAATTTGTACGCCTGCCAAAAAGGAGTGAACGATAGGCTCACAACAATGGTTTCCACTTGCAGGAAAACTTTACAATACCATCATTAGTGCCTATGCTCCCACCATGACGAACCCTGATGAGATCAAAGAACAATTTTATAAAGACCTAGAGACCCTTATCATCAATGTGACAAAAGAGGACAAGTTTATAATTCTGGGTGACTTTAATGCTAGAGTAGGCTGAGGCTACCAGACTTGGCAGGGAGTCTTAAGGAGAAATGGAGTTGGAAACAGCAGCAGCAATGGTCACTTACTACTGAAGACCTGTGCATCTCATGGCCTTCTCATCACCAACACTGTCTTTCACTTACCTAAACACAATAAAACTTAGCAAGAACTTCACAACGAAACCTAGCAGCAAACATTGGCATTTAATAGACTGTGTAATTGTAAGAAGAGACAGGTTGTGAGAGTGACAAAGGCAATGTGTGGTGCACAGTGCTGGACTGATCATAGACTTATCCTTTCCAAGCTAAATATTCACATACATCAAAAGTGGTGTCCCCAAGGCAAAATTACTACCAGAAGAATTAATGTCAACAAGTTAGAGCTTTTCTCTGAGTGGGAACAGCTTGTTGCTAAGTTGGAAGGAAAGTTGTACCAACACAGAGTTGACAATGGTGGAGAAGAAAAGGAGTGAGAGGCTGCTTTCAGAGATTTGGTGTATAGCACTGCATTTGCTCATTTGGGTCAGAACACTAGCAAACACCAAGACTAGTTTTATGAAAATTATGG
Source organism: Petaurus breviceps papuanus (assembly GCF_028583685.1). NCBI lineage: Eukaryota > Metazoa > Chordata > Mammalia > Diprotodontia > Petauridae > Petaurus > Petaurus breviceps. The sequence goes on along the minus strand of NW_027187374.1, from coordinate 5,006,261 downwards.
GGAAATTCAGAAGCCGCTGAAAGAAAAATGAGAATTCCCCAGGGTTTACCAGCAGGATAGTTCATTCATCCCTAAGAAGAAAGCATTTAATTCCATGAAAAGTAAAGTACAAGCAAAGCTTAGAGAGATGCAGGATTCTTGGCTCAGTAAGAAGATGAAATTCAGTTTTATGCTGATAGTCACAATCCACTACTCAATGCTGATGGAGTCACATTGATTAGTAATCAGAATATGATCCAAGAGAGATAGGGTGAACACTTCCATAGTGTTCTCAACAGACCATTAATCAATCAATGCTTAGGTCATTGACTGTTTACCTCAGGGTGAAGTCAATCCCTCCCTAGCTGAAGCTCCAACTGAAGAAGAGGTTTTAAATAACATTAGGCTCATTTCATATGGCAAAGCACCTGGTGCTGATTCTCTTCCAGCTGAGATTTACAAGGATCCACTGCTCACACAAAAAAGGACTGAAATTTTCCAGGTTATATGACAAAAAGAAGTTATCCACCAGGAGTTCAAGGATGCCTCCATTGTCCATCTCTATAAAGGTAAAGGAAATACATGTTCTAAGACAATCACAGTGTGTGTTGGGGGGGGGGGTGTCAATGATTGCAAGATTCTTGCCAGAGTCCTCCTTAATAGATTGATCCTTCACCTGAAAGATGATCTTCTACCTGAGAGCCAGTGTGGCTTCAGAAAGGGTCAAGGAACAGTTGATATGGTGTTTGCTGCCTGACAATGCCAAGAGAAATGCCAGGAGCAGAACGGAGGTCTGTACACAATGTTTGTAGATCTGACCAAGGCCTTTGATACTGTTAGTTGTGAGGGCTTATGGAAAATGATGTCAAAATTTGGTTGCCCAGAGAAGTTCATCAGCACTGTATGTCAATTTCATGATAGCAGCTTGCCAGGTTATGAGTCCAGAGGATTGTCTTATGAGAGTTATGAATCTGTAGGCAATAAGAAAGCCATTGGAACTCAGTGAGCAACAGAAGTGATGTTTTCAGGCCTTGTTTTAGAAAAAAATCACCTTGGTAGCTAAATATTCTAGTGGATAGAGACTTGAGGCATCAGAAACTACAAAGCCATTGCAGTAGTCCAGGCAAAAGGCTATGAAGGCCCAAACTAGGCTTGTGGTTATAGAAGAGGAGAGGACAGGACTTAGTAGAGCAATGTTGTGAAGGTAGAAATAACAGGATTTAGAAATGGATTAATTGTGTAGATAGATTAGATAACAGTGAAAGTGAGAAGTCAGGGATGACAATGAAGTTGGGAGCCTGGATAATTGAGAGCATGGCAATGACTTTGACAGTCATAGGTGAGTTTGAAACATGGGATGGGGTTTTGTTGAGGCAGGAAATAATGAGGTGTTTTGTATGTTAATTTTGAGATGCTTATAATATACCCAATTTGAAATGTCTAAGAGCTCTCTGCCTCAGTTTCCTCAACTATAAAATGGGGATAATATTTAGAAGCCCCTACCTCCCAAAATTGTTGCAAGAATCAAATAAGAGATAGTAATTGTAAAGCACTTAGGCAGTACATGACATATAGTAAGAACAATAGAAATGTAAGCTATTATTATTATTAATAGAGAAAAGATGGGGCATCCTTGGTTTGCTCACATATTTGTGAGGAAAAATTCTAGCATTTCCATACTGTAAATAATGCTAGGCTTTATTTTTTAACATATACTTTTTTATTTGAAATAGTATGTGCTTTCCAGTATTTATGTCACTCTCAGACTTTATACAAGCCTCTTTTTTTAGCATCTATTTGTGTAATCCTGTGATTTCAGTTAGTTTTATTTTGAAAATGATTATACTCATTATTTTCCTAACACTGAGTCAGCTTGTTTTTCAGTTTTAATCTAATTTGATTATAGTGTGTGTGGGGGGGGGGGGCAGTTTTAAAATATCACTGTAATATTTTTGCTATTGTAGTAGTGAGAAGGTAGTTATCAAAAATCTCCTGATCAATTGAATCTCCCAAACCATTTGATTGATTACAGGACAATTAACAGAGATAATTAGATATAAAAAATGATAATTGACAAATCTAATCACGTTTTCTCCTAAACCTTATTAATATTGTTGATCACATTCTTATCCTTGATACCCTGTCCTTCCTAGGTTTTTGTGACACTGTTCTCTTTAAAATCATATACAGGATTTCCCTCCTCCTTCCAGTAGCCTTTATGATGGTAATTTTATGCAGTGTATAGCTAGTGAATCCTCTGGAGGGTTTGTATTATTTGAATTTGTACACCATATTTCTGTTGGTCTGTATTTAATTACCATATTTTATATCCAATAGTTCAAATTTGAATATATGAAACCATTTCGTGGGATTTATTATTCACACTAATTGGTACCTGGCTATATACATGAAAGCAGCAGTAACTATTTTTGTATTATACATCTTTCTTATTTTTCTTTTTTCAAACATTAATTTCAAGTTTCTCAAATGAGAAAATAGATGTGAAAGCACTTTGAAAGTTTAAGTAGCACTATGTAAATAGTAATATGAACTGAAACTGTGATTTTGCTCTTCTATGGAACTCCCTGGGGTGGAAACTCTCTCTTCTAATGTTGATAAACATTTTCTCTTCAATTTATTATTTTAGAAAATTGTCTAGAGAATTAAGATATTATTATTCGACTACATTAAACTAAGCCATGTTCCACTTCATCTGCTTTTTTGGTTCAAATTTTCAAGTTAACCCTTTTGATTAGCAGTCTTTGATAGAATCTCTGTACCATCACCCTTAGACAGAAAAGTTAGAAATTCAAAATATTTTATTCTTCATAATAGATGCAGACCTTTGTGACATCTTTCAGAGATGTAACCACTAACCTATATTTTTTTCTATTTTATATAGTATTGTATTTCTTCCTTATAAACTATTTTGTTTTATTTTTCTTTTTGACCTATTTAGCATTGGTGATGCTATTGTTTTTCCTTGCTCCAGTTTTACTGCAAAAACATAAATTGATTTGACAATATAATTAAATTTTCCCATGACTATATTAATAAAACATCAAAAATATAATGGTAGATTAATGTGAGTACAGTTTTGTTCTGTTTAACTGAATCACCCTAGAATTCTTTTCCTCTTTTTTACCTTAAACCAAGGTGCTAAAGTTATAGCTGATGTGACAAATAATTAATTTTATCCTCATACATGACTACAAAACAGTATCTCCTCCATTCTGGCAATAGTCTTTGAAAGCATATTATTATGAATTGCTTCCTAGGACAATAATGGAGGGCCAGAAAAGAAGGAGTATTTTCTTTCCATGTTTGTGGGATTGGGAACATGATAAAAACTGAATCTTATTCTTTTAGACTCAAGTAAGGTTTTTGTGTTGTAATAAAAAAAAACCTTTTACCAAAAATAAATGAATAAATAAATAAATAAAATGAATAAATAAAACTTACATACATATACATAAGGAAAGGAAGAGACTAGGGAAGGAAGAAGAGAGGAGGGAGGTAGAGAAGGAAGGAAAGAAAGAATAAAGGAAGAAAATTAATATCATTGTAGAAACAACTGTACAGTATCTTAAAGGCACTTGAAAGAGGGAATACCTGACAAATACAGCTGTAAGAAGGATCAACACTGTGACTATATAACATTATGTGCAATATAACCTTATCAAATTCATCAGGCCCAAGCACTATCCAGATATGTGAAAATCCAGGGCTTTTTCTGTCCTCAAAAAAGGAGTTAGATATGTCTAATGAAGTAGGAAGAAACCTCATATTGTTCATTCAGCTTAGTAAATTGACATTCCCAAGACATAGGTATTATTATGGGGTCATAGGAATTTAAAATTACCTGGGCTCTTAGAATCATCTAAAACATTCTTTCATTTTATAGATGAGGAAAGAGAGGCCCAAAGTGAAGAAACCGTTCAAGGTCACAGAGATAGCAACAGGATCAGGACTTCTGAAAAAGTCTAGATGAATTAAAGACTCATGTTGAAGGAGAAATGATAAATAGCACCGTATGGTATTTTTTTTTATCAGGAGCATGGGAAACTGCTCCAGCTTATCAACCGAACCACCTAATAGGTTAGTCAGGGTCCATACAATCACCATTGCAAAACTAATCTTAACCCCTTCAAAAAGAAAAATTAATCTTAAGAATCATTTTGTATATTCTGAGAGTAAAATTAACTTTAATGTTGTTAACATCAAATATAATATTCCCTTCTCTGTCAAAATGCCTTCCTGACAGTAAGAGAAGCTCCTCCCTCTAAACAATCCTAGGAATGTCCTTGCATTCCTGCTCCTGAGGTATGTTATTCTTAACTAGATTGGGCTGAGTCCTACCCTAGGGGTCTTTAACTGTTTTATCCAGTAGCCAGAGCTATCTTAAGCTAGCCACAGTTACCAAAATGATTCCAAATGTCCTTTCCTCTTTGATTAAGATTTATGGTGAGGAGAGGCGGCCAGTTAGCACAGAAAGTAAGAGCACTAGCCCCAGTGCCAGGATGACCTGAGGATCGAATCCAGGCTCGGATACTTAGCACCACACCCAGAAATAACTGGCCATGTAACCTTGAGCAAGTTACTTAACCCCAATTGCTTTAAAAAAAAAAAGATTTATGGTGAGTTAGATCACAAAGGATAAAACAACCAGAATGAAGTGGGTTTTCTTGCTTGAATTGGCAAGGGGCAGGTGTGGCCTCACTTCTCATATGCCTCAGTCTTCCCCACTTTCCTCCTGCAAGTATTAAAAAAAAACCTTTCTGTAGGTTTTCTTGGTGCATATCCACATAACTTAGATATATGAGTGACCTAAACTCTCAACACTCTTTATCTCAAATTAAAGACACTTTTTCCTCCGCTTATGAGTTTGATTTATTTCAGAACTAACAATTCAAATAGACTTTGGGAGGCTCTTTTGCAGTTAATATTTTCATTGTCAGGAAACCTCCTTTTATGTGATACTTAGTAACAAATATTTCTTTTGGGGCAGCCAGATGGCTCAGTGAGTAACAGCACCGGCCCCAGTGTTGGGATGACCTGGGGATGGAATCCAGGCTCAGATACTTAGCACCACACCCAGAAATAACTGGCTATGTAACCTTGAGCAAGTTATTTAACCCCAATTGCTTTTTTTAAAAATTTTTCCTTTTCTTTACTTCTTCCTATTAATTGTCATTTTACTCCCTTGTATCATGTTAAATAATTCCGCCTTAGGAGGCAAAACCAACATGGTAGAGAAGTAGGAGTCATTTTTCCAGTCCAGGTTTGCATAAGGAGACAGAAAGAGGTCTACAGACACTGAGAACAGGGTCCAGGTCAGAGGAGGCAGCCATGGCAGCACCAGTGCCCAAGGAGAGTCTGTGAACCAGGGCAAGATGGGGGTCTGAGATCCATAATGATAGAGAAGCTTCAAAATGGCAGCTTTTTGCCTGCTACCTCATTCTGGGTCACAGATCAAGGAAGGAATAATGAACCTGAATCTCTTCCTTCCCTGTCCTCCCAAAGTGGTCTCAGTTCTTAGGCTATATGCCTAGAGAGGAGCAAGTTTAGAAGTAAGCAGCTACAATATGGTTAGATCCCAGGAGTAGAACAAGATATCAGTTCCTGCTGTCAACCTCATCTGAAACCTGCAAAGGAATAACCAGGGTAGAATCTCAGGCCAAAGGGAAGACTGTAGTTCTGTGACTCTGAACCAGGAGAGTTTCCCAACTGTCTGACAGAGACTAAGTGCAGCAGCAGTCTACTGTTGTTTCAACCAAACATAACTCAGGACAGAGCTCAGAAAAAGGGTGAGGCAATAATATTTTGCCTTGGATCAAACAATTTTGGTTGCACTGAAAATTTACAGCTCCCCAGCCAGGGATCCTGGAAGAGCACAATGTTCAACAGGACAAAAAAAAAAAGCAACAAGACCAGTTCAAACCTTCCCTACAAAAGAACACAAAGCTCCACCCTAACAACAAGCTCAGAATCAAAAAGTAAGCTGGAAAAATGAGCAAACAGAAAAAAAAAAAGAATCCCACCATAAGATGCTATTGTGGTGACAGGGTCACTCAAGACACAAAACCATTAGAAGAGAATGACTCCAAAAAAATCTAAGCAAAGCCTCAAAGAAAACACAGGTTGGACAAAAACTCAACTAGAATTCCTGGGAGAGATTAAGGAAGAACGTGAAAAAACAATTAATATTTTTGTCAATGAAATCAGAATATTAGAGATAAAAAATTAGAAAAGAAGTAAGAAGCAAGAATTGGAAAATGATTAACAGCTTGGCACAAGAGGTATAAAATCTTGTCCAAGCAACAAACTCTCTGAAAAAATAAAGATGGGGAGGGCAATCAACAAGCATTTATTAAGTGCTTATAATAGGCACTGTGCAAAGTCTTGAGAATCTAAGTATTTTTTTAAATAGTCCCTGCCTTCAAGAAGCTTATATTCTAATAAGGGAAGACAACATATAAGTGGAGAATAAATGTACTTGGTGCAAGGACATTATAGAGAAAGTCAGAGAGTTTAGTCAGCAGAACAGCCTAGAAAGAAATGAAGATGTAGGAGACCTGAGCATCCTCCTTAGAGTATAGATTCTGGTAAGAACCAGCTAATCAGAGGGAGGGGTCACAAGGGCAGAAGGTACTTCTAATGTTAATTTAAAATGTGCTTACTAATTTTTTGTGTTTTTAACAATGATATGGTAGAAGTAAGATAATTTTACTGTGATCTAAGTTAATATCTTTTCTATAGAGAGTATGAAAAGGTGGAAGAAACCTGCAAGTAATTTACTACACCAGATTCAACTGATTGGGAAATCTCTTTTCTGTACGGGGGATTAAAAAGAATTGCCTAGGGTCCCTGAACCTTGTGAATTTTCTTAAAAATCTGGATTTTTGGTATAACTACTCTGGCCCCCACTGTATGAAAGCCAAGTATGTTGCATTTCATGCCTCCTCAGGGTTCTCTCCTACTGTTAACGAGTTTGGGATGTATCTAAGTTCTCTACAAATTACTTCAGTCCACACTTAAGGTATTCTCTCAATTATAAGGGAGGGTCCCCACACCTCAGTTCCATTTCACCACTAATATCTCATTAGCTTTTAAAAAGAGTATTTACTTCAAAAAGTATAACAACAAATAAAGATGTCAATAAAAATTAAGCTCCTACTATGTCCCAGGTACTGTGCTAAGTGCTGGGGCAAAAAGAGGCAAAAGAAAGTACATACCTTCCAACAGATCAGAATCTAATGGGAGAGATAGCAAACACAAAAATGTGCACAAAGAAGCTCATATATACAGGAAAATGGAAAATAACTAAAAGAGAGAAAGCACTAGAATTAAAAGATATTGGTGGGGGAGAATGGAGTCAAGATGAGAAGTAGAAATAGGACCTCCACACAGTTCTGGCTCCCACCACCTCCAATTCATGTAAAAAGGTACTCTGAACAAACTTTGGAGCTACAGAAACCACAAAATGACACAGAGAATCTAACCTCCCACTGAGGACAACCTGGCAAGCAGGAATTGGCCACCATAGTGCTCTAGGAGCTGACCCCAGCCCTGCAGAGACTGAGGTTTTAGCCCCAGGGTGGGCCTGATGAACCACTGGCTGGAGGGAATTCAGAGCACCAGCAGCTGTGGCAGTCCAGAATTATCAACACATGGATGCTAAGGACAGATTGAGAGGTCAGTGCAGTGTGGATTTTGGGATCCAGTAGTTGGGAGTGCATTGGCCTCTTCCCCTGGGGCAAGAAGCCATTGAAGGCTATGGTGCAGCTGCTGCCACATGGAAGCTTCAGCTCCTGGCCTGCAGACTGAAGGGAGATGAAGTGACCAGTCTGAGGGGTAATCGCTCTTGCTTTAATCTGCTTGGATCTGGATTGTGGTCTAGGGTGGAGGTCCTGGGGTGTGTGTCTAGCTTGCCAGAGTATGTGGAGGCTTCAGAGAGAGCACCCAACTAATACCTCCAGCAGCTGAGAAAACCCCAGTGTTTGGAATGAAGCTCCCCTGTCTGGGGGCAGAGTCCTACTGTGGCTAAAAGCCCAGGGGTCAAGTGACTGAGTGGGGCATGACCAGGCAAAGGAAGAAAAGCAAACAGAAGAATCCAACATTAGACGCCTATTTTAGGGACAAAAAGGCTCAAAACCTGGAATAGAAGGAAGACAGTGAAGTTAGAACTCCTGCACCAAAAGCTTCCAAGAAAAATACAAGCTGGTTACAGGCCATAGAGGACCTTAAGAAGGAGATAAGAGAACTGGAGGAAAACTTGGGCAGAGAAATGAGAATGATGCAAGAAAATTACAAAATGAGAGTCAACAGCCTGACTGAGGAAAATTACACCTTAAAAAACAGACTAACTCAAATGGCAAAAGAGTCTCAAAAAGGCAATGAGGAGAAGAATGCCTTAAAAAGCTGAATATGCCAGATGGAAAAAGAATCTCAAAAGCTCACTGAGGAGAATCATTCCTTCAGAATTAGATTGGAGCAAATGGAAGTTAGAGACTTTGCGAGAAATGAAGATGTTGTTAAACAGATCCAAACAAATGAAAGAATAGAAGGCAATGTGAAATATCTTATGGGAAAACCACTGACTTGGAAAATAGATCCAGGAGAGATAATTTAAAAATTATTGGACTAGCTGAAAGCCATGATCAAAGTAAGAACCTAGAAATCATCCTCCAAGAAATTCTCAAGGAAAACTGCCCTGATGTTTTAGAATCAGAGGGCAAAATAGAGGTTGAAAGAATCCACTGATCACCTCCTGGAAAAGATCCAAAAAAAGAAAACTTCTAGGAATATTATATACAGGTTCCAGAATTCCCAGATTAAGGAGAGAATATTAGAAGCAGCCAGGAAAAAACAATTTGAATATTGTGGAAACAATCAGGATAACTCAGTATCTGGCAGCTTCTACACTGAGGGATTGAAGGGCTTGGGATATGATATTTCAGAGGTCAAAGGAGCTAGGATTAAAACCAAGAATCACCTACCCAGAAAAACTGAGTATCATGTTTCAGGGGAAAATATGGTGATTCAGTGTAATAGAGGACTTTCAAGCATTCTTGCTGAAAAAACCAGAGTTGAATAGAAAATTTGACATTCAGATACAAGAAGCAAGAGAAGCATAAGAAGCTAAAAAGGGAAAAGAAATCATAAGAAACTTATCAAAGTTGAACTATTAACATTCCTACATGGAAAAATGATAATTGCAACTTATGAAACTTTTCTCAGTATGAAAATAGTTGAAGGGAATAGAAATATATATATATAGGAGGGTATATGGATGTATGAATACATATGTGAATGTGTATATATATGTTTACAGGTATACATAGATAGAGGACACAGGACCAATTGAATGGGAAGGGATGATACTTATAGGGTGAAATTAAGAGGTGAGAGAGGAATATAATGAGAGGAGATGGGGAGAGACAGAATGGGGAAAACTATCTCATATAGAAGAGACATTTATTACAATGGCGGGGAAGAATAGGAAGGCAAAAGGGAATGGGTCAACCTTATTCTCATTGAATCTGGCTCAGGGGGGAATGACATACATGCTAAATAGGGTATCTCACCCTACAGGAGAGTAGGGGGGAAGGGGATGAGGGGGTGGATGATGAAAGGGAGGGCAGGCTAGGGGGGAGGGAAGTTGGAAGCACCCACTTTTGAAAAGGGATGGGATCAAAGTAGAGAATAGTACAAGTGGGAGGTGGGATAGGAGGGAGGGAAATATAGTCAGTCTTTTACAATATAACTACTATGGTAATATTTTGCATTAGCTACACATGTACAACCTACACTGAATTGCTTATCTTCCCAGTAAGGATGGGTGACAAGGGAGGAAGGGAATGAATCTGAAATTCAAAGTTTTAAAATCCAATGTTTAATATATATATATGTATGTGTATATATGTATATACTATTATTAATAATATTTTACATGTAATTGGGAAATAAGATATACAGGCACTGGGGCATAGAGATCCACCATGCCCTACTAAAAAAGTTGAAGGGGGCATGGGAGAAGATATAGGAGAGAGCAGATTGGAGGAGGGGATATCCTGTGGGACTGCTATTTTGGGGCGGAAGGTAGGGGAAAAATGGGGAGAAAATTTGTAACTCAAAATCTGGCAGAAATGAATGGTGTATATCAGAAGTTAACAAAGCATTTGAAAAAATAATATATATAACAAAATGTAAATATAATATAATGCAATGTAATATAATTGATATAAGGTTATGTAATGTAATATAATTAGTCCAAATGAGAAAACAGACTATGGGCTTAAGATGTAGGTTTTTTCAATTCAATAAACATTTTAAATATTTTTTTAAAAAAGATATTGGGAAAAGTTTCCTGTGGAAGATAGAATTTTAATTGGGATTTGAAAGAATACAGGATACCAGTAGATAGAGATGAGGAGGGACAGCCAGGAAGAAAAAAAAAATGCCCTGAGCTGAGAGATGAGTGTCTTATTAAAGGAATGGCAAGGAGGCCAGTGTCACGGAATAAAAGAGTATGTGCTTGGGATTAAGGTCTAAAAAGAACGGAAAGGTGGAAGTGGAGTCTGTTATAAAGAAATTTGAACACAAAATAGAAGATTTTTTATTTTATCCTAGAGGATACGGGGAGGTGCTAGAATTTATTAAGTAGAGTGTTTGGTAGGTAGGAAGTGACATGATTAGACCTGGGCTTTAGAAAAAGATCACTTTGGTAATTGAATAAAGAATGCAGTGCAGTAGGGAGATACTTGAGGCAAGTAGATCCACCAGCAAGCTCTTGATATAGCCCAGTTGTAAGGTGACAAGGACCTGCACCAGAAATATTCAAGAGATATTACAAAGGTAAGCTCAATAGGCTTTGAAAAGATTGGATATGGCTGGAGGGGGAGTGGGGAGGGAGGGAAGGTGAGAGATTGTAAGGAGTCAAGGATGATACCTAGGATGTGAGTCTGAGGGAATAGGAGAATGGTGTTGCCCTTCATAAGAATGGCAAAGTTGGGTGGGAGGGAAGATTTAAAGAGAAAGATAAGTTCAGTTTTGAATTGAGTTTAAGATATATGCTGAACATCCAGTTCAAGATGTCTAAAAGGGGAATTTGGAGAAGGGAGACTGGAAATGAGCAGAAAACTTGGTTTCTGGAGAGCACATTTCCAGTTCCAAATACAAATCTCACTACTCTGGTCTCCAGTCCTAGGCATCCTGGTTTCTCCAGGGTTCCTGTTGAACTGAAAGTGACAGTGAGTGAGACCTTTCAGAGTTTTAAGTGGAGTTTAATAAGCCCATGGCTGCAAGGGGTGAACAAAACCCAAATCAAGCAGCCCCAAGGAGTATGTGCTCGGGGTTTATAAAGGCAAAAACCACAACTTAACAGTTAGATTACATAGCGATAAAAGCCACAACTTAACCGTTCGATTACATAATCAGTTCGTTGTCCAGTCATCAGTTTGTTGCCCCACTGGAATGTCCCCAAGTCTATTCTGAGAACTAAACAAAGGGGGGCTATGGGTTCCAGGTGGCAAATTCGGGCAGGTCTTCTAGGAGAACTTACCCAAAACAGGAGAGATGGGGGAGGTTCACAAAATGACCGTTATAACATTCCGTGCCAGGGTAACTTGTTGGATGCAACATCCCGACTGGAATCCTGATTCTAAAGTCCCCAAGGTTCAACCTACTGAACCTAAAACTGAGGACAAATGGAAATAAACACTTCCCTCAGATGATTTCTCATAGCTGGGGTAAAAGAGAAAAGGAGCTGTATCAACCCCACTCCCCACCCCCTTTCAGTTCATAGTGCTGGGAGTAAACTGTGATCTTCATCCTCTCATGTACAAGTAAAGAACAGGCCAGAAAGAGAGAGACTGTCTCAGCTTTTTCTACCTACAAAGGCAATCAAAGGAGGCTACTCTGACCCACTCAGTGGTAGGAAAATATAGGATTCAGGGTACTTCCAGTTTAGGTGATCTGGGACTGCCCAGGGCAAGCTTCCTACATAAGCTTTCTAACTTTACAAAGAGGAGAACCATGACCAGCTATGACATGTGCCCTGGATTAAAATCTTCATGATCTAGTCTAATCTCCAAGCAAGCAGGTTGTTCTGTTTCAGGGGCCTTTGGGCTTACGCTGTTGACTCCATGAAGGTATACAGGGGAGACAGAGACCTCAAAACTTTCCAAATAAATATGGGTGGGTGTGGAGAGGGAAAGAACAATCATTTATTAAGCAACTACTATGCTCCAGACACTTTACAAATATTATCTCACTTGATCCTCACAACAACCCTGTGAGAAAGGTGCTGTTATGATCCCCATTTTGTAGTTGAGAAAACTGAAGCAGAGAAAAGTTAGGAGATTTGCCCAGGGTCACATAGCTATTAAGTATGGGAGTCCTAACTTTAGACCCCCTGACTGCATAGGCAAAGCAGTATATCCTCTTTCCCCATTTCTTAGCTGTATAATTCTAGAAATGCTAGCAGTAACAACAAGACAAGGGAGAACAATGGCATAAAGATACAGAAGATAAAAATCCTCCTTATTTACTGAGGACATGTTGTTTAGAAAATCCTAAGGAAAGGAAAAAGAAACTGAGACAATAACTTCAGCAAGATTATAAACTAACACACGCACGCGCGCATGCACAAAGGAAAAAACACAAGCATTTCTGTATAATAAAAATAAAATCCAGGTAGGAATAATAGAAAGCAAAGTCCTATTCAGAAGAATTGCAAAACACATAAAATATTTGGTTGTCTATCTATGAAAGCAAACTCAATGCCTCTATAGATTCAACTAAAAATTTTTCTCAAATAAATAGAGATATAAAATAAATAAATAAATAAATGAAAAATATAGTTGGAGGAATATTTACTACTCATAGCTAGACCATGTAAATAAGTTAAAAAATGACAATACAACCAAAGTTACTTTATAGATTTATTGCTATATCAAACTACAAAGCAGTTCTTCATAGGATTAAACAAAATAAAAACAAAGTTTATTTGAAGAAAAAATATTAAGAACATTAAGGGAAATGATTTGGGGGGGGAGGGAAATTGGGGTTAAGTGACTTGCCCAAGGTCACACAGCTAGTTTTTGTGTTGTGTCTGAGGCCGAATTTGAACTCAAGACATTCTGACTCCAGGGCCATTGCTCTATTCACTGCGCCACCTAGCCATCCCAAGGGAAATGATTTTTAAAAGGTATGAATGTAAAGGAAATACCACTTCCAGACTTCATAAAATTATATTATAAACAACAATCATCAAAACCACTTAGTTTTGGCTTTAAAAAAAAAAAAAGAAGAAAGTAGATAAATGGAGCCAGATAGATGAGTAAAAATCAGAAATAATTTAATTCAGTAACTCAGTTTGATAAACATAACCTAGGAGAAAATTCCCTATTCAATAAGAACATGAGCAGGAGATGGGGGGGGGAGGGGAGGGAGGAAGGAAGCAGTCTTTTTGTTGGTTGGTTGGTTGGTTTTGTTTGTTTGTTTGTTGGTTTGGGTTTTTTTTTTGCTTTTTGGAGAGGGGAAGGTAGGGCAATTGGGGTTAAGTGACTTGCCCAAAGTCACATGGCTAGTTTTTTTGTGTTAAGTGTCTGAGATCATAGCACCCCACCATACCCAGGGTGACTGCCAACACAGGTTCTTAGATCTGCTTTTCTAAAGGAAAGCAACTCAAAATGGGTTAACAATCTTGCTTTAATCAATCAAACATATCATTTACCTAGTTTAGGGGGAAAAGTCAGCACCCCGAACTTCAGAGTATACAGACAGAAGTTACAAGCAGAAGTTACAAAAAGACAGAGAAACATTTCAAGCACACAGGCCTCCAACTGTCTGACCATTACATCCATACCTAGTCACAGTTACCAGAGATGGAAGCATCAACATCTGGGTTTTCAACAGCTGCCCAGAGTCTAGACTGGTCAATTCACACAGCACTTCTCAAAGTGAGCCCTAAAACAAAGCCTCCCATCAGGGTTTATATGGCCTTCTCCTCAGAGAATTTCACAACTCTCTTGACCCACTGCCCAATCACAGAGCATTACTGAAAACCAAGCCTCCCACCACAGGCTCCAGGTGCACTTAAGCCTATTAAAGGGCCTAGGGGCAGGGAAAATCTTAAATTCACATTCCCATAACAGGATGGATTTGAACTCAGGTGCTCCTGACTCCAGGGCCAGTGCTCTATTCACTGCACCACCCAGCCACCCCAAGAAGCATTCTTGAAGAAATGAGAATTAGACCAACATATTATAGAAATACTTTTAAATACTTTATAGACATGCTTTATAAATTTTTCATTTTTAGATAAATGTAATATTATAGTAATAAATAATACATAGATGTACATGTGCATGTACATATTTTAAACTTATACTATTATGTTTTATATTTTTTAAAGTACATTTGCCTAATAAACTATTTTATGGACAACTCACGCGAGGCAAGCACTCACATGGGGGTCAGAAGAAGCAAGGACACTCTCAAGGTCTCTTTGAAGACCTTTGGAATCATTTGTGAGACATGGAAGACACTGGCACAGAACCACCAAGCATGGCATGCCTGCATCAGAGAAGGAATTGTACTCTTGATCAAAACAGAATTGCAGTAACTCAAAAGATGTGAGATGTGAAATGCACACATTTAGAGACATCTCCACTCCAAATATTCATGCGGACTATTTTGCCTGACCTGTGGCAGAGCCTTCCAAGCTCCTATTGGTCTGATGAGTCACAGTCAGATACACTATACCTTGACTTCAACATAGTGATGTCATTTTGATTTTCTTCAAGAATAAAAGATGACAACCATTATGTTTTATAGAATATTTACTAGGTATATATGTATTGGAAAATTCTAAAGTGAATAATTATATAATAATTATACCTGTGTGTCTGTACATTTTAAGCATTGCTATAATAAGTTCAAAATGGATTCTGAATATTAAAGATCAGATTTTTTTAATGGAAAAGCAAGTCATATACCTTTTAAAACTATGAAAGTGATGAATTTTGAACCAAATGAGGGAAAGAGATGATTATAGAAGATCAAATAATTTTAATTTTACCTACCAACAAAATTAATACAGCTAAGATAAAAAGGGAAATTGTTGACTAGGGAAAATCCCTTTGAAAACTGCTCAATATCTAAGTTACATAGAAAACTGACAAATATGTGACCAATAAAAAAGTGGTCAAAAGATATAAACAAAAAGTTCTTAAAAGAAAAATTACCAATAGTTAACAATCATATGAAAAAAATGTTCCAAGTCTCTAATAATAGGAGAAATTAAAAACAAACCTGAAATTTCACCTCATACATAAAAAATTGTCAAAAATGACTAAAAAAGGTGAATAATCATTGTTTGAAGGAGATTTCTCCTTTGATTTTCAGGATTTCTAATTTGGTGTTTAATCAGGGATTTTTTATTTGTTCTTTTTCTAGTTTTTTTAATTGTATGCCCAATTCATTGATCTGTTCTTCTATTTCATTAGAGATATAATGTAAACAATTAGAGATATAAATTTTCCTCTATGCTTTGGCTGCATACCATAAATTTTGGTATGTCATCTCATTGCTGTCATTCTCTTTAATGAAATTATAGATTGTTTCTATAATTTGTTCTTTGACCCAACTATTTTTTAGGATAAGATTACTTCGTTTCCAATTAATTTTAAATTAATCTTTCCACTGCCCATTATTTAGTGGAGTTTGTATTGTATCATGATCTGAAAAGAGTGCATTTATTATTTCTGCCTTTCTGCATTTGTTTGTGAGGGTTTTATGCCCTAATATGTGGTTAAATTTTGTGTACCATATACTGCTAAGAAAAAGGTATATTCCTTTCCATCCCCATTCAATTTTCTCCACAATCTGTCTTATATAACTTTTCTAAAATTGTATTTACCTTCTTTACTTCTTCTTTTCTCCAGAGTCTATCATATGTAACTTTTCTAAAATTTTATTTACCTCCTTTACTTCTTTATTTTATGGTTAGATTTATCTAGTTCTGTGAGAGGAAAATTGAGGTCCCTCACCAATATAGTTTTACTATCTATTTCCTCCCACAACTCATTTAACTTCTTTAGAAATTTGGATGCTGGGGCAACTAGGTGGCTCAGTGAACAGAACACCAGCCCTGGAGTCAGAAAGAACTGAGTTCAAATCCGGCCTCAGACACTTGACACTTAACTAGCTATATGACCTTGGACAAGTCACTTAACCCCAATTTCTTTGCCTAAAAAAATAAAAAATGAAAATAAATAGATTTGGGGCAGCTAGGTGGCACAATGAATACAGCACCAGCCCTGGAATCAGGAGGACCTGAGTTCAAATTCGGCCTGAAACACTCAACATTTACTAGACATGTGACCTTGGGCAAGTCACTTGACCCCAATTGCCCTGCCTGCAGGCAAAAAAAAAAGTGGATGCTATACCATTCAGTGCATATGTTTAGTATTGATATTACTTCATTATCTATGGTACTACAAGGTGCAGTTTCCTACCTTATCTTTTTTTAATTAGTTGTATTTTTGCTTTTGCTTTGTCTGAGATCATGATTGCTGCCCCTGCTTTTTTTACTTCAGCTAAAGCATAATAGATTCTCCTCCAACCTTTTACCTTTACTCTGTGTGTGTCTCTCTGCTTCAAATGTGTTTCTTGTAAACAACATATTGTAGGATTATGGTTTTTAATCCACTCTGCCATCTGTTTCCATTTTATGAAATTCATCCCATTCACATTCATAGTTATGATTATTAACTGTGTATTTCCCTCCATCCTCTCTCTCTCTCTCTCTCTCTCTCTCTCTCTCT
>NW_027187374.1:4912261-4989350 GCF_028583685.1 Petaurus breviceps papuanus | reverse complement strand
TCTCTCTCTCTCTCTCTCTCTCTCTCTCTCTCTCTCTCTCTCTCCCCTTTCATCCCATCCCTCCTCAGCAGTGTTTTGTTTCTGACCACATGACCACAGCCTCCCTCAATTTGCCCTCCCTTCTATCAGTCCTTCTCTTTTTCTTGTGCCCCTCTGCTCTTACTTCCCTAGAGGGTAAGATAGATTTCTGTACCCAACTGAGTTGTGTGTTGTTATTCCCTCTTTGAAACAATTCTGATAAGAGTAAGGTTCAAGTGATGCTCACCCCTTGCCTTCTTTCCCTTCACTGTAATAGGTCTTTCGTGCCTTTTCATGTGATATACCCCATTCTGTTTTTCCCTTTCCTCTTCTCCCAAACCTCTTTATCACCCCTTAATATTTTTTATATCATCCCATCAAAGTCAACTTATACCTGTATCCTCTGTCTATGTACACTCCTTCTAACTGCCCTAATAGTGATACAGTCTCATCTTCTCTTTTTTTTTTTTTTGCCTTTTGGAGGGCAATTGGGGTTAAGTAACTTGCCCAAGGTTACACAGCTAGTTTTTTTGTGTGGGTATTAAGTGTCTGAGGCCAGAACCAAACTCAGGTCCCCTGACTCCATGGCCAGCACTTTCCTTTACTCACTGTGCCACCTAGCCTCCCCTTTCTGTTAACTTTTTTATACTTATCTTGAGTCTTGTATTTGAAAATCAAATTTTCTTTTTAGTTCTGTTCTTTTCATCAGGAATATTTTAAAGTCCTCTATTTCATTAAATATTCATTTTTCCCCTGAAGAATTTTGCTCATTTTCACTGGGTAGATTATTCTTGGTTGTAATCCAAGCTCCTTTGATTTCTGGAATATCATATTCCAAGCCCTCTGACTCTTTAATGTAGAAGCTGTTAAATCCCATGGAATCCTAACTGTGACTCCATGATGCTCGATTGGTTTCTTTCTGGCTTTCTCCTTAACCTGAGAGTTCTGAAATTTGGCTATTATATTCTTAGAAGTTTTCATTTAGGGATCTCTTTCAGGAGGTGATCAGTGGATTCTAATAGTTTCTACTTCACCCTCTGCTACTAGGCTTCAGGGCAATTTTCCTTGATAATTTCTTTAAAGATGTCATACAAGCTCTCTTTGTTTTCAGGGAGTCCAATAATTCTTCAATAATCTCCCCTGGATCTATTTTTCAGATCAGCTGTTTTCTCAATGAGATAATTCTTGTTTTCTTCTATTTTCTTCATTATTTTGATTTTGTTCAATTAATTCTTTTTTTTTTTTTTTTTTTTTGCCTTTTGGAGAGCATTTGGGGTTAAGTAACTTGCCCAAGGCTGCATGGCTAGTTTTTTGGATTTGTGTGGGTGTGTGTGTGTGGGTGTGGGTGTCAAGTATCTTGAGGCTGAAACTGAACTCAGGTCCTCCTGACTCTGGGGCCAGTGCTTTACTCACTGTGCCACCGAGCCGCCCCATTGTTCAATTAATTCTTCATGTCTTATAGAGTCATTAGCTTCCACTTGCCCATTTCTAATTTTTAAGTAATTATTTTCTTCAGTTACTTTTGTATTATTTGGTCAATTGTATTTTTTTTTTTTTTTGGAGTGGGGAAGGCAGGGCAATTGGGGTTAAGTGACTTGCCCAAGGTCACTCATCTAGTAAGTGTTAAATGTCTGAGGCCAGATTTGAACTCAGGTCCTCCTGACTCTATTCACTGCATATTCACTCTATTCACTGCATTGGTGCTCTATTCACTGCACCACCTAGCCACCACTGTCAATTCTATTTTTAAGGAGTTGTTTTCTTCAGTGAATTTTTTGTACATTTTTTCCACTTTTTTATGCTTCCTTTACCAAGGTTTTGACTTTTTTTCATGATTCTCTTGCAGGACTCTTTTCTTTTCCAGTTTTTCTTCTACATCTTTTAATTTTTAAAATCCTTTACAAGCTCTTCGGGGAGTTCTATTTGGGTCTGAGACCAATTCATATTTCTTTTTGAGGACTCAGGTAGATGTTTTGCCACAACTGTCCTCTTCTGAGTTTGTGTTTTGATCTTCCCTGTCACCATAATACCTTTCTATGGTCAGGGTTTTTATTTGCTTTGCTTTGCTTTTTTTGTTCATTTTCCAGTCTATTTCATGAATTTTTAAAGTGGAGCTCTGCTCCTAGGATACAGGGTGCTCTGTCCCAAGCTTCTTGTGCTGAGGTCCAGGGGCATGGCCACTGCCCTACAACATTGGGATCTCTAGGCTTGTAAACCCTCTTGCTGAGCCAGGCCCTCTAGGTCTGATGGCTCACCTGCTGTTCCAGGACTTCCAGGCTTGGCTTCTCACCTGGTCTGCTGTGTCACTGTGCCAGGGCTAAGGAGATCTTTCCTGGGACTAGGGGCCTCCCCCTGGTTTTCCCAGACTCTGCCTAAATTGGGCTGTGTTCCCCTTTTACCTGAATAAGATAGACCTTTCCTTCAATCCTTCTAAGTTATCTTGGACCAGAAAACAGTTTCACCCCATCTTTTTTCTGGGTTCTGCTGCTCCAGAATTTGTTTTGAGTCATGGTTTAAAATTGTTTGGAGGGAAATATGGGAAAGCTCAGGTAAGTTCCTGCCTTTTCTCTGCCATCTTGTCTCCACCTCTATAAAGCTTTTAAGGAACAGTTAGTACTCATACTACATAAATTATTCTCAAAAACTGAGGAAAAAAGCACCGAACCAAAATACTTTTATAAGACTAATAAAGTCCTAGTACCTAAATCAGGGAAAGATAAAATACAGGGAGAAAGTTATAGACCAATATCATTTATGAATATTGACTTAAGTTTTAAACAGAATCCTGTCAATCAGATTATCCAAGAAATCATTCATTGTTACCAAGTAGGATTTATGCCAGGGATGCAAGGATGATTCAACATTAGTAAAATAATCAACATAATTAATCATATTAAAAATCAAAACATTCAAAACTACATGATTATCTCAATAGTTGCAGAAACAGCCTTTGATAAAGTACAATATTCTTTCATGTAAAAAATCCTCCGAAGTATAGGCATAGATGGACTTTTTTTTAAATATAAATAAGCGTTTATCTAAAACCAAAAGCCAGCATCATATGCAATGAGGATACACTAGAATATTTACCAATAAATATGAGGGTGAAGCAAGGATGTCCACTCTCCCCACTATTATCTAACATAGCTCTGGAAATGCTAGCACATATGAAGTGAGGACCTTGAGTTGCAAGGCCTTGTCATTGTGTGCAGCTTGAAGGGAGGCAGAAGAGACATCTCTAGCTTTTCTCTCTTCTCCAAGGGAGACTCATTCCTGTCAAGAGAGAAAGTAATATATTGGGGCCAGAGGCCACCATTCTGCTCCTCAGAGAGAGGAGGTACTAGGTTAGAAGTATATCTATCTGCTCCCTTAAATATTGTTCATCTAGAGGATGTGATTGGGTTCAAGGTAACTTTTGATTGCTTTGCAATTTCTGGAGGAAAGGAAACCTCCAAGTTCCATATCTAAGGTATCCCTTTCCCACCTAATGTCATTTCCACAATGAACACACATAGCAAATATCAAAGAAGTCCATTTATCCAAATGATAGCAAAACAGAAATCAGAGAAAGCATACATAAGAGACTACATACGAGACAAAAAGGAATAAAAGAGGTCTCTCGCTAGGAACGAGATAACAGCTAAACTAAGAAAGATTGTCCAGGATCCCAGCTACCCAATGGGAAACTCCCCAAAGAAAAGAGTACCATGCCAAAGGCTTTGGCATACAATAGCAATAACCCTAAGATAAGAGAAATAAATTAAATGTATAAAAATACATAGAGTGGATAAAACTATCCCTATTTTTTGATAATAAGATGACTTACTTGGAAAATCCTAGGGAATCAGCAAAGATACTGAGACAATTAGTAAATTCAGCAAAGTTGTAGGCTACAAAATAAATCATCAAAAATCAACTGCAGTTCTATATAATGATAACAAAAGTCAAGAAGCAATAATAAAAATGGAAATCCCTTCCCAAATAACTACATGATGCCTAAAATATCTGGGGATTGACCTACTAAAGCATGCAAAAGACTAGTGTAGATTCAATTACAAAGTATTCCTTAAAGAAATAAAGAACAACTCAATTAGTTGGTATATTCAGGGTCCATACCTGGGCCATGTCAATATAATAAAAATGACAAAACTATCAAAATTAACTTAAATTTTTACACTTATACCAATTAAATTACTAAAGCAATTTTTATAGAACTTGATAAAATAATAATAAAATTCATTTGGAAAAACAAAAGATCTAGAATATTAAGGAAAATTGTGATAAGAAGTATGGAGAAAGGGAGACTAGCACTTCCAGACTTCAAACTATTTTATTATTCAAGGTCATTAAAATCATCTGGTAGTGCTTTAAAAAATAGAGAGAACAATCAATAGAATAAACTACAAAAGAGAGAGTCAAAAACAATAGATGTCAATAACCCAGTGTTTGATAAAGTGGAAAACATAAATTACTAGGGAAAAAAAACTCTTTATGTGATAAGAAAAAACTGGGAAAATTGGAAAGCAGCTGGCAGAAATTAGTCTTTGACCACACCTTACATCATATTCCAGAAAACATTCTAAATCAATACATGACCTTAATATTAAAGATCATATTGTGAAAAATTAGAAGAGAAATAGATCATATACTTTTCACAGACATGGATAGTAGATGTTTTTTAACCAAACAAGAGATAAACAATTACAACAGATAATTTTGATTAAATGAAACTGAAAAGCTGTACACAGACAAAATAAGCACATGTAAAATAAAAAGAAAAGTGATCAAATTGAGGGGAAAAAAACCTTCATATCAAATATCTCTGATAAAGTTTTAAATCTAAGATGTCTAAATAGCTAACATTATCTATTGATGTATAGATATCAATACAAAATGCTCTGGCATTCAAAGTCCTTTATAACCTAGGTCCCCCTATTCCCCCTATTTCCTTTTCTTCTTTGCAACATCTCTGGAATATGCCCCCCTCTCTCCTCTGGCACTACCACTACTTTAGGGTAGGCCCTCATTACCTAATGCCTGGATTATTATTGCAACAGCCTTCTGGTGGATTGTCCTCCCTCGGGTCCCTCCCCACTCTAATTCATCCTCCATTCAGCCACCAAAGTGATTTACCTAAAGCACAAGTCTAATCATGTTCCGATCCTACTCAGTAAACTCCAGTAGACCTATTGTAGGACACCTGGGTCTCATGGGTGAACTTTTGCCTCATTTTGCCCAGAAGTAAACTTCTCCACCATCTCTGCAACATGCTTTTTGCACTTCAGCCATCATCCTTGTGTTCCTTCTCCCCAATCCAAGGGGCCCAGGCTCTGTAAATGAGATGAAAAACAAAAATTTACTTTATCTTGCCTGAAACAATTCACTTCCTAGACATTTCTAAACATTCTACAAACACTTTATAATGCTGCTTCTATCATCTCACATGAATTTTGGACTTTGCCCCTGGAATGGGCTTTGATGGGTGACTTTTCACTGTGTGTTTACTTAGGCGAAGATTTTCTGTTACTTCCTGGCCATCTATACCATATTACTACATTTGAATATTTAATTCCCCTCTTCAAATTCCCCCTAGATTGTGTTCATTAGAATATAAGCTCCTTGAGGAACGGGACTGTCTTGCATTCTTATATTTTGGTCACATAGTAAACATTTCTCTCTATATATACTTCGAGGTGAAATACAAACTCTTCCACACCAAATATTTGACCAATTATGTTGAATATTTCCCCATCTGTGTAAAATTAATAAAAACTATATTCTGAAATTCCTCAGCATAAACTTTGGGTGCAGACAATGCAAGCAAAAGAAAGGGTGATTGATGAAGATGATGATGATGATCTCAGTCAGCCCAAAGAGTGGATCCAGTCCAAAGTATTGTACCACAGGTTATAATTTCAAATAAAAAGAAAAATTAAATAATATATTAAGCTTCTAGATCTATGCGAAAACTTATTTAAAATTGCTTTACTGTGTTATCAAATTTTCAAATATCAGTGAATGAATCGATAAAATTGGAAAGCTTAAGTATTTATGGATTAGGATACCAAAGTTTATCTGATGTGTTGTGAATTAAAGATGTTATCTATAATACTAATAATGCACAATACTAAAGTACACAATAATAGTACTGAAATAAGATTGCCACTTTCAGCAACTAAGCCTAGAAAATTCCTTTCACATGAACCTCTTAAAAATTATTTTAAAAATAACAAAATAGGGGTGGCTAGGTGGTGCAGTGAATAGAACACCAGCCTTGGAGTCAGGAGGACCTGAGTTCAAATCTGGACTCAGGCACTTAATACTTACTAGACATGTGATGTTGGGCAAGTTGCTTAACCCCAATTGCCCTGCCTTCCCACCTCCAAAAAAAAAGCAAAAAAACAAACCAAAAAATAACACAATAATTTCAATTAAATGAAAGCTAAGAAAATATTTTTAATTTATTGGACAATGAGAACTTATGATTTTTTCTGCTTTAAAATAAAATTAGTGGGGGGTTTTTAGTGTTTCAGCAAAGTTCATATACTGTATACAAGATGGTTCTGACATTAAAACATTGTATGTACTGAAACTTGTCAGTTTGTGAAAGACAGATCACAATTAATTTGGTAACATAAGAAAAGTATAACTATTTGGCAATCTAGCACACCCTGGTGGGAACAATTTTAACTACAACTGTCTAAAAGAACATTTAAAATTAAAATTCAGTTGTTGAAACAGACGTAGAATTCCATTTAATTGGAAGGTATTTAATTCAAACTCTTCAGTTTTTTTAACCTTATATGCCAGAGCTGTCAAACACCAAGGCAACAATCCCAGCTGTAGCCAGAACCCAATTAAAATGTAATTGGAAAATATTTAACAAAATAAATAAAAATGCAATAGGACATGAATCATATCAATATGCGTTTTCTAAGTCAGAATGTGGGCAGGAGTATATTATGTACTGGCCATTTCTATTTAAATTTGGCACCACCATTTAGGTTACTTCCTTTTATTTCCTGCAACAAGAAGCTGATTTTGATAGCTGCTTTTTTTTTACCTTAAAGTGATGCCTTTTTATTCCTTCACAAGAAGCACAATTAAACTAGTTCTTTAGAACACCACAGAATCTATCACTTTAAGATCAATTGCTTTTACCTGTCATAGGGATCAAATATCAAGCACTATGATGACTTCTTATCTGAATGATCAGCTATGAAAATGATGTGGAGCTACCACATTAATGTGCTATGGGCCTAACACTTAGTAAGGCTTAAGAAATTTTTTTGCAGGTTTTTTTTTGCAGTCTTTATGGTTGACTATCCTACTACTAGCTCACTTTTTTTATTCATTCTCATGCCTACTCTAAGGCAATAAAGAAATATATTCTGATATTTCCACATTAATTACTAAAATTGCAACATCTCTTTCATAATTAACTAGCTGTAGCCCCATTTATTCAATGTCATTTACAGGATGAACTAGAGAAACCACTATTCCCATATGCATTTGCTCATCTCTTTACATATCTGAACATTCCTAATCTCCAAGGTTTAAGTAGATGTAAGTGTTATAAGCTACCCTGTTTATTAACAATGTAACAAATAATAAAACAATGACATGAGGTTATTTACAATACTATCAATAGTGAGAAAGATAACACTCAAAGTCACTTTTAGGCATTGCTAAAATTGCTGACACATCCTCAATTCTGGAAATACCATCTCAACATTCAGTTCTGTCAGCATACCAACTAAAATCTGTTTTAAAGGCTCTCCTTATGATTTGGGGGGGGGGGGTTGTCTTTTTGAAAGAGGGAAGGCAGGGTAATTAGGGTTAAGTGACTTGCCCAAGGTCACACAGTTGGTAACTGTTAAGTGTCTGAGGCCAAATTTGAACTCAGGTCCTCCTATTTCCAGGGCCAGTGCTCTATTCACTGTACCACTTAGCTGCTCCCATGATTCTTTATAAGGAAAGATTCAATTTGGTTCTCTTAGTCCTTTTTGTTTGTCTTTTCTTCAGTCTTTATGGTTAACCATTTCTCCAAAATGACATTCTCCTCAGACTCCTCACAAAATGAGCTAAACTATAATGTCAAGATTCTGTTGCCTTTCAAAGATGCCTAGTCTTTCTATTGAAGAGCTAGTGTAATACTCAAAATGTCTCAACCTACTTTCATGTGATGATAAACACAAATTATTTATTCCCAAGACATGAAGAGGAAAACTCTTTTTCAAGTATGCATCAAAATAAAAATCATACAAATTAAAACTTACCCATTATACTAGTAAATAAAGTAAAACCTTAATTATAAATAGATCAATTATCTAGCAACCTCAGTTATCTAGAACTTCACACAAACCAGAAGCAAGTGTCATTCATGTGCCACATAGCCCATATGTTAAGTCCCAGGCACTGCTCTCCTAGGATGGTTTGAATATTACCTCAGGTTCTGCTGAATCAGCATGCTTTTGATGAATTAACATGTATGAACAGAGTTCCCTTCCAAGGAAGTGAAGGTTCAGAAGTGCTTTGTGGTGGAAACTCCTTCAGGGAGAAAGGAGTTACTCTTTTTCTATACCTCCTTCTCCCACCCCCATCATTTGGGGCATCTAAAAGTGACTTAGCCTTATCAATTTATCCCATCTTGTAATTCTAAGGTTTATCATAACATTGGAGACAAATTCAAAGCACAATTGAAGGAGCAGAGATATGCTCTTCAAAAAGAAATAGAAAGAATTAGATTTGAGGAAAAGGATCTTTAGCAGTAGAAATGAAAGATGGGATCCACTACTGTACTAGAGCCAGCTCATACCATCTCTCTAGAAAGCTGGTTGTTAAAATTTCAAAGCATTTATACCTCAGAAATTGGCAAACATTACAAATAAGGGCTTGATTTTGGGTTGCTGTTGTCAATTGTCTAGACTTAAGAAGTGAAAAAATTAATAATACAGATGAACTTTTTTAATGGATCATGTAAGTAGATATATGTATGTAGGTATTGTTTTTTTCTTTTTCTGGAAAGCCAGCACACTCCTGCATGTAAAGAGGAATAGGTTTTAGGAACCCAAGTGAGCAACTCAGTCAACAAGCATTTAATAAGTGCTTACTATCTGCCAGGCATTAAATTAAGAACTGAGAACAAAAAGAAAGGCAAAAACCTTCCCTGCCCTCGAAGATCTCACATTTTAATGGGGGGAGGCAACAAATAAATAAGCAGTTGCATACAAGAATTATGCAGAGCAAATGGAAAACAATATAACAAGGAAAGATACTAACAGTTCACAGAATCAGGGAAAATTTTTTACAGGAGAAGAGAATTGTGCGGAGTCAAGAAAGATGCCAAGGAAGCTAGGGGGTAGAGCATTCCAGGCAGAGATGACAGCCACTGTAAAAGTAAGGAGATGATACTCTCAGTACCCCAGGGAATCATTATAAGTACTCCCCAAAGATAGAAAGGACTTCTAGGCCCTGCAGTACCATGAGTTATATTGAATGACAGAATGTAGATATCAGCAATAGATTGGATATGAAGGGGTTAGAGAGAATGAAGAATCAAGGATGACACCTAGATATAATGGTAATGGGAATTTGAAGATCTTCTCTACTTTGAAAATGTTCCCTGCCCCTGAATGGGACAAATGTAATCACTCAGAGCTTGTGGTGGGAGGAGTTTGCTGAACTGGATAGAATAGGAAGCTGGGAGTCAGACCAGTTAGATGAGGAAGGAGAAAGAACACGGGCAAGGAGACAGCTAGGTTTGTGAGTGTTTTTTGTGGGAAGACTAAAGGATAGTGTGGCTCCCTGGTATGTTATGGTCTATTAACTTTGTTGCCATGATGGATTTGGTTTTGTGGTGCTGGGATTTGACTGTCTAGTTTTGGGCTTTGGCTTTCTGGTGTCTGAATAAATGTTTTGCTTCTGTCTTCTATATGGAGAGTCTGTTGTATTTTGTGATTCAGACCTATGCCAGCATATTCATAGTCACCATTGGTGCTGTGAATATTGTGTTGGTGCTACACTGGGTTATAAGCCTGAAGTACTAGAAGGATTTTGTTGCCTTCAAAAGTATTAGGGAAATTTGGGTTGGGGAGGTTTAGGGGGAAAAGATAATGAGTTCAGTCTTAAACATATTGAGTTTAAGATGTCTACTGGATTTCTAGTTTAAGATGTCTGAAAAAGTATTGGCAAGGTCAATAACCTTATACCACTCACCTTGTACCTGGCCTACCTGGTTTATGACATTGAGATCAAGAATAGATTTATTGATGGTGATGATGACTTTGTTCAATTCCTTGGAGTCCTCTGTAAGTTTCCTGCTTCCTTCAAAGTAAAACAAGGTTGTTGTAAGAAGAGTGAGTATAAAGAAATACTCCGGCTTCCTTTATCTCTATTGATGGAGGAAAAAATAACTTTCAAAGCCCCAGGGACCTAATACTACATGGTGTTAACTACATGGTGTGAGAAATGTTTCATGTGGACCCCTATTCCATTCCATCTTACAATAGTACAAGAATAAACCTGTACTAAAACACATTTTACATAAATCACATAGGGATAATTAGATAAGATACATTCTTATAGCAGGTCTCAAACTTTAATCCAATATCTACCACTTGTTTACCAGTTATGAAGCTCACTTGTGCAACTACAAGAATTCTGACAAAGATATCTCCATCTCATTTTGCTCAAATTCCATGTCCAAGTTTAGCACGGGTAAGAAACTCTGGTGTAATATAGAAAGTCCCCAAATTTATTTTCGTACCTCTAGACCACCCCCTCTTGTCCAATATGAGCAAGTGACCATCTTATGACCACTATGACTCTTGCCTTGCTCTTCTTACGGCCTATAGTCAGAAGAGATAGCCCATGCTTCACCCAACCCATGATGCCCTTGCTGATAGACCATTTTTTGACTGATATATCATTTTTTGCCCTCAAAAACAAGGTCTATAAATCAATGGGATTTTGTTTTTTACTTTGCCTCTCCTGAGTGTCTGGGCATCAAGCTCTATAAATACAAAGTCCTGAGGACCAGTGGACATCTCACACTGTGAGGAAGATCTGACGTCCATTTCATTAGAAGGAGCCATGGACTCTTTAATAAATTACTACTGGCTTGGAGCTCTGACTTGGTGGTTTTTCTTACATATTAAACAATTTTCAACCCTACAATGGGATACTTTGAGTAACTGTAAAAGTTTCCATTTGCTCCTGCACATAGTAGCATGCACAGATATTCCTAAACGGACCCAGAGAGATACTTAGTCTATAATACCCTTTTCCTCTATGTTCTGCCCTCCATAGGATCTCTTGATTGATCCAAATAGGGAAGTTTTAGAGGGTTGCCCCAGGCTTTAATGGGGATGAAGGTAGAATTGTGCCCTAGTACTACATAGTTTTATAAGTTGGCCCATTGCTTTCCTTCCACTCCCATGTTTCAGGAGCCATCCCCAAACTCTTAGCAGGATAGGCTGTCATTGCCCTCTACCCACCTGCCAGGCACCCTTTCATACCCACAGCTCTATCTGTGATGACCCCTACCATCTCAAATACTTACTCAATACATAGCCTACATATATATATATATATATATATATATATATATATATATAACTATGAACCCATTTTTATGGGGTTCTTCCCTGAAGCTAGAATCTATTTGTCCCCAAGACTGACTGAGCATTGGATATGGAAGATCATAGAGTGTGGGAGTGTATAAGTCCAACCTATCAAATACATTTCATTTAGGAACTTCACCCCCTTCCTTTTAAGTCCCCATGAGGGAGTTTTCTGAAACAGGAATTTGTCTTCAGGGTTCCAGTTGCAAATAACTCCCTATTTTAGTCACCTAAAAACATAAAAAGAGCATTCTTATTTGGAGATTTGAAAAAATTTAGTTGACTTTGTAAAAGTATCCACAGAGACTACCTCTAGTCTATAAAAGTCAAAGGGTAAAGTGTTTCAGCATTGGCTCCATTAATCCACACCTCAAGTTTCTAATGGACTTTCTCCCAAATCATCCCAGATTTTCTCCATTTCCACTTTTTAAAATTATTATTATGCTTGAGAAACAATCAACAATTTCATTTTAGATAACTGACAACAATGAAAATGCATGCCAAAATTTCTAGGTTGCAGACAAAAAGGGGCTTTAAAAGTTAAATCTTTTAGACATTTTCTGGGTTTATTGCTTTGGGGCAGGAATTCACCAAGATTAGATGACAGTTGGGTGGAGTCCTGCCCAAGATCAAGCAGCACATTCCCCTAGGATTAGGACAATCACTTCTATCAGCCATGCCCTTAAGAAATTCACTAACCTACAGACACTAGTCCCTCAGTGAGGAAATAAAAAAACCTGGATTTATTTAATAATGGATTATTGGTGTAATATAAAATAATCATATCTATCCTTTACCTTGGTTTCTAGCAGTCTCAGCCTATACCATACTCTAATTGCCTCTTGAGCTCCTATTCCTCATTGAATCACCACTCAGGATCTCTTGTCCATCTACAAATAAACTCTCCTAAATTGGAAGGAACATCTTTGTCTATCTGAGACTAAGTCTCCCAGAAATTCATGCAGCTAGAAAATGAAGATTTTCTCCACCCACAGGAATTTGCCAAGCATCTGCTATAATTGGTTTTCTAATTTTCACCTAGTTGACTTCAGAATTTAAATCCCTAAAATGCAAGTACAGAACCTGATGAACAAGATGGAAGAGTAAACATTTTCTCCAATTTTCACAACCTCTCAGAACTCTCCCAAATAAGAAGAATGTGGAAGAGGTAAGGCAATTTAAACTTTTTTCCACAATCTAGTACACCTAGAACCCATTTGAGTTTGACACCACTGGACTAGATCTATGAGCTGTTAATGCAATTGTATAGCTTGCTTTTTCAGTCTTATTACTCATTATTCCCCCACACGCACACATAATCAATGGTTTAGCCAAACTGTCCTTCTAGCTATTTCTCACATATGTCATGATCCCCTATAATTATGGAATAGAATTCCTCTCCACCTGGGTCCCCCCTCTCTTATAACTTGATTTAGGCCAATTTTTACCCTAAAATGAAACAAAGATTCCTGGGACTTGGGCTAAGCCCCTTCTTAACTGTACCCTTCTTAATATTGCTTCCTAATTGCTTCCTGCCATATTGACATGGTTTCCTAATCACCTAGGGGCATAAAAAGGCCTATTAACATGAAATCAGTTTACTTCAGACTTGCCAGATGTCCCAAAATCATACCATCCAACCCTCTTGACCAGACTCATTTCCAAATGGAGGCATCTACTCAAAGCTAAGCGCTACAGTATCCTTGTTTAAATATCTTTCCTATGTGATAGCTATATAACCACTTCGTGTTAACTATTGAACAGCTCCTATTAGCTCATTTCATTACAACAGTGAATCTAAATAAGGTAATGGCTGATTCTGGCCTGTCCACTAAATACCATGCCTCTTTGCTGACTATCCTCCAGTGCCTGAAATGTACTCTTTCCTCACCTCTGTCTATTGGAATCCCTCATTTTCTTTAAGATGCAGCTCAAGTGTCCACTTCTGGATGAGGCCTGTAGTGGTTTCCCCACACTTCCTAGTCAGTTCTTCCCCCCACCCAAAGTTACTTTAAATCTCTTGTGTAGGCAGCACCCTCTTAATTAGTATTCTGAAAGACAGTACTCCATGCTGCAGAGCTAGAGGGAGACATGACTCCTGATGATGATACTTGAGAGGATATTGATTCTGACACTACAAACCTGCCATAAAGGACTCACTTGAGTGAGCTGCAGACACAATTTGAGACAGAACCTCCAGTAAAGTATTCAAGAAAGAGAGACACTGTTGAATTTCATGAACTTCCAAGTAGTGGAAGGAAGCCTTCAGAGTTACATTCTCCAATGCAAGGCCAGCCCCATAAAGTCCCTAGATGTTCAGGAATTGCAAATCTAGAGAGTGATTAAAAGGAACTTCCCCTAGGTGAGATCATTCTCTCTCCTGGTTTGAGCTGAGATTTTGTCTTGTTTTCAGGTGAATAGCTAACAGTGTATTTGTGGGATATTCTAATCTGTAGTACTTTTCTCATTTTTATTTGTAGTTTTCCTTAAATAAATGGATTTTCTCAGCATTTATGATAGTCTTTTGTATAAGATAATTTTATGGGAAGAGATTAAGCTAGCAAGAGTAAGGTACCCTACTTAAAATAATAATAATTATAATGAAGTTTTTTACCCAAGCTTACACAGTGATTTACCCAAGGTAATTTACTCAAAGTTACATAGCTAGCAAGTGTCTGAGGCTGAAATGGAACTAAGGTCTTCTTGTATCCAGGCCTACCTCTCTCCCCACCATCTAGATGCCACTAAGAGCAATCAAAGAGGTAGCTTTCCATCTAAACTCCTAAAAAAACCATACCCTAGTACTAAAGATATTTGAAAAGCAGCAGGAAGATATAATTCTAGCCCAATATCCTCTTGGAAATTAGAAAGATCACCCACACTTAGCTATCCTGGATCTTTCCAGTCCCTTCTCAGCTATGCTGCTGGTGATAAAGCTGAGGCTCTACTTCCACTTTACACAAAGGTATGCCACCTATAAGCCACACATCCATATTTTGAAAAACAGACAGTTCTTTCCTCAATTGATAAATGATCAAAGGATATAAAAAGGCAGTTTTCAGATGAAGAAATGAAGCTATCTTTGGTCATATGAAAAAATGCACTAAAGCACTACTGATTAGAAATATGCAAATTAAAACAACTTTGAGGTACCACATTACACCCATCAGATTGACTAATATAACAAAAAAAGAAAATGTTGGAGAAGATGGGGGAAAATTGGAACCCTAAATCTGCCACACCTTCAGGGAGACTCAGATTAAAGAAAGTGCTGGGATAGGTGGAAGTGGTCAATGTGCTGAACTTGTGTCAGTGTATCAAGCCATTGGAATGGAGCGAGGAGGAAAATGTCATATGTTCTACTGAGAATCAGGCTATAATAGTGAGTTCATGGACTCCAGAGGCACGGCTGATCCTATATTTGTTTCTTTTTGGCTTTTTCTCTGTTAAATTTGTTTGCGAGATTTGTTTTCTGCAGGCTTGGTATCCTCCACCTGCATATGGCTGATCACTTAAGCTGGATGTCACCCCCTGTCCATGACTGTGATGTGCCACCTCTGGACCTCGCATCAACCGAGCTCCAAATGCCAGCTAAAGAACTGATCTTTTGAAAGGGACCTCCCAGATCTGGTATTGACCAAGCTCTGGATGGCAGATAAAGAACTGAACTCTTGAATGGGACCTCTTGGGGTAGGGACAACTCTATGTCCAATTTCAGCTTGAAGTAGCATTGGAGAAGAGACCTTTGCCCCTTACCCCAAGATTTTTGAGCCCAATTCATTTGAGGCAGGAAAGATGCAGTGCTTGTGCCCAAAGTCCCCACCCTAAGTCATTGTTTTATGTGCAGAGTTTTTCTGTTATCTCTGTTATATTGTTGCAAAGCTCTGTTGACACCAGTTTTTCCACCAATAATGCCTAAACTCTCATTTATTGTTAATGTATTTTTGCCATGTAAGGGACATGAAAAATCTTGGGGCCAAATGTAATGGGAATGGGAATTTGAAGATCTTCCCTGCCCCTTAATAGACCAAGGGGGAGTTTGAAGACCTCCTCTGCTTTGAAGCTAAGCTCTGCCCTCTAATAGGCCGAATGTAATCACATGGAGTTTGTCATGGAGGGAATTTGCTAAAGAGTTGAGCAGAACCCACAGGAAGCTTCCCTGCTGTGAAGATAAACTCTGCTCCCTAATGGGCTGAACGTAGTCACATGAAGCCTGTGGTGGGGGCCGTTTGTTGAAGGGAAGCAGAGCCCACAGGAAGCTGGTAGCCAGAGCTAGTGAGAGGGTGGGAGAGAGAACTGCACAGGCAAGGAGATAGGTTTGTGAGTAAATATTGATCAAATGTTGGTTTGTGAAAAAAAAATATAATGTTGGTTTGTGGGAAGGCTAAAGGATGCTGTGACTCTCAGTGTTATTATGGCTTCTTAATATCTTTGGTACTGTGATGGAATCGGCTTACAGCTTTTCGGATTAGGTTTTCTGGTCTCTAAATAAATGTCTCAGTTCTGTCCACTATATGGTGAGTTTGGTATACTTTTCAATTGAACATCATGCAATATTTATAGTCATGGTCTTTATCGTGATTGTGGGTGCTTGTAATATTGCATTGGCGCTACACTATCCACTGTCTTCTATCCTACTCATGTGCTACTGAAGGAAGATGGAAAAAAAGTCACAGAACTGTGGTGACTAGGTATACTACAAATTTAAGTTACAATAAATTAAACTGGGTCCTCACTATAGAAAGGTTATTCTTTTATACTTCACTAATCAATTCACTATCCCACTCACTATGGCACTTTTTCCAAACCATTCATTCCTTTTCAAGCATCTCATGACTCCCCTACCCTCATTTTCTTAGCTAAGAAGCTTGCCATATAATTTACTGAAAAAAAAATATGAAGTCATTTGCTAAGAGTCCCCTCTTTACTCACTCAAATTCCTTCCCCCAATTTCTCCTGCTTCAACCCATTGTCACATCAAGAACTGGCCCTTCTTTTCTTTTTTTTTTAAATGCTTTATTAACTTCTGATTTACAGCATTAATTTCCGCCAGATTTCGAGTTACAAATGTTCTTCCCGTTATTCCTCTACCCACCACCCCAAAATAGCAATGCCACAGGATATGCCCTCCTCCAATCTGCTCTCTTCCATATCTTCTTGCATACCCCCTTCAACTTTTCCAGTAGGGCATGGTGGATCTTTATGCCTCAGTGTCTGTATATCTTATTTCCCAATTACATGTAAAATGGTATTAATAATAGAATATATATACAATTTTAAACATTTCTTTTTAAAACTTTGAATTCCAGATACATTCCCTTACTCCCTTGTCACCCACCCTTACTGGAAAGACAAGCAGTTCAGTATAGATTGTACATGTGTAGCTAATGCAAAACATTAACATAGTAGATATATTGTAAAAGACTGACTATATTTCCCTCTCCTATCCCACCACCCACTTGTTCTGTTCTCTACTTTGATCCCGTCCCTTTTCAAAAGGGAGTGCTACCAACTTCCCTCCCCCCCAGCCTGCCCTCCCTTCCATCATCCCCCCTCTCATCCCCCTCCCCGCTACTTTCCTGTAGGGTGAGATGCCCTATTTAGTGTGTATGTCATTCCCTCCCTAAGCCAAATTCAATGAGAATAAGGTTGACCCATTCCCTTTTGCCTTCCTATTCTTCCCCTCCATTGTAACCATTTTCCCTTGCCTCTTCTATATGAAATAGTTTACCCCATTCTGTCTCACTCCATCTCCTCTCATTATATTCCTCTCTCACCTCTTAATTTCACCTTTTAAGCATCATCCCTTCCAGTTAAATTGGTCCTGTGCCCTCTATCTATATACACCTGTAAACACATATACACACATCCACATATGACCATATACCTGCCGATATAGACATATATATATATATTTATATTCCCTTCAACTATTTTCATACTGAGAAAAGTTTCATCAGTTGCAATTATCACTTTTCCCTGTAGGAATGTTAATAGTTCAACTTTGATAAGTGGCTTATGATTTCTTTTCCCTGTTCACCTTCTCAAGCTTCTCTTGCTTCTTGTATCT
This sequence comes from Petaurus breviceps papuanus, assembly GCF_028583685.1. NCBI lineage: Eukaryota > Metazoa > Chordata > Mammalia > Diprotodontia > Petauridae > Petaurus > Petaurus breviceps. The sequence continues at coordinate 4,971,638 of NW_027187374.1, read as the reverse complement.
GAATGTCAAATTTTCTATTCAACTCTGGTTTTTTCAATAAGAATGCTTGAAAGTCCTCTATTCCACTGAATGACCATGTTTTCACCTGAAACATGATACTCAGTTTTGCTGGGTAGATGATTCTTGGTTTTAATCCCAGCTCCTTTGACCTCCGGAATATCATATTCCAGGCCCTTCAATCCCTCAGTGTATGTAATGGGAATGTAAATTTTAAAGATCTTCCCTGCCCCTAGGCTAAAGTCACCTGGAGCCTGGGGTGGGAGGCTTGTTTTTCAGTTGATACTTTTTGATTGGTCAGTGGGTCCAAAAGGTTGTTACATTCTCTGAGCCAGGAGAAGGCTATATAAGCCCTGATGTGAGGCTTTGTTTTGGGGCTCACTTTGAGAAGTGTTCTGTGATTTGATATGGATTCTGGGAAGCTGTTGTCCAGACCCCCCCCCCAGCTTTGAAAAACCCAGATGTTGAAACCCAGATGGTGATTTGGTATGGATGTAATGGCTGAACAGTTTGGAAAGCTGTCTACTTGATCTGTTTCTGTCTTGATAATTCTGCCTGTATACTCTGAAGTTCGGGGTGCTGACCTTTTTCCCCTGAACGAGGTAAACAATATATGTTTGACTGATTAAAGTAAGCTTGTTAACCCATTTTGAGTTGCTTTCCAGTATCAAAGCAAATCCAAGAACCTCTGTTGGCAGCAAACCCTGAGGACACTTGGGGTGCTTGCTGCTACAGTGTAGAAGCTGCCAGATCCTGAGTTATCTTGATTGTGCTTCCGCAATATTCAAACTGTTTCTTCCAGGCTGCTCATAATATTCTTTCCTTGATCTAGGAATTCCAGAACCTAGCTATAATATTCCTAGGAGTTTTCTTTTGGGGATCTTTTCCAGGAGGTGATCGGTTGGATTCTTTCAACCTCTATTTTGCGTTCTGGTTCTAAAACATCAGGGCAATTTTCCTTGACAATTTCTTGGAGAATGATTTCTTGATTCTTTCTTTGATCATGGCTTTCAGGTAGTCCAATAATTTTTAAATTCTCTCCTGGATCTATTTTCCAGGTCAGTGATTTTTCCTATGAGATATTTCATATTGCCTTCTTTTTTTTCATTTGTTTGGATCTGTTTAACAGCATCTTGATTTCTCATAAAGTCACTAGCTTCTCTTTGCTCTATTCTAAATCTGAGGGAATGATTCTCCTCATTGAGCTTTTGAAATTATTTTTCCATCTGGCAAATTCAGCTTTTTAATTCCTCTCCTCATTGCCTTTTTGAGCCTCTTTTGCCATTTGAGTTAGTCTATTTTTTAAGGTATGATTTTCCTCAGTCAGGCTGTTGACTCTCATTTTGTAATATTTCTGCATCATTCTCATTTCTCTTCCCAATTTTTCCTCCACTTCTCTTATCTGCTTCTTAAGGTCTGTAACCAGCTCTTATTTTCCTTGGAAGCTTTTGGTGCAGGAGTTCTGATTTCACTGTCTTCCTCCTGTTCCATGCTTTGATCCTTTTTGTCCCCAAAATAGGAGTCTAATGTTGGATTCTTCTGTTTGCTTTGCTTCCTTTGCCTGGTCATGCCCCACTCAGTCACTTGACCCCTGGGCTTTTTGCCACAGTAGGACTCTGCCACCAGACAGAGCTTCCATCCCAAATGCTGGGGTTTTCTAAGCTACTGGAGGTATTAGTTGGGTGCCCTTTCTAAAGCCTCCACACGCTCTGGCAAGCTGGTCACACACCCCAGGACCTCCACCCTAGACCGCAATCCAGATCCAAGCAGGTTAAAGCAAGAGCGATTATCCCTCAGACTGGTTGCTTGGTCCCCCTACAGTCTGCAGGCCAGGAACTGAAGCTGCAATGTGGTGTTGACTGAGCCAAGGAATCTCAGTGGCTTCTCACCCTGGAGGCAAAAATCGAGGCACTATTGGTCCCAAAGTCCACACTGAACTGACCTCTCACTTTGTCCTTCGCATCTATGTGTTCATAAATCTGGAAATGGCCACAGCTAAATCTGCTGATCTGGAGTCTCTCCAGCCCGCCGCTGGTCAGGCCTACCCTGGGGTTAAAACCTCTGGCTCACATGGGCCAGGGCTTGACTCCCAGAGTGCTGTGCTGGCCAATTCCTGCCGGCCTGCTGGGCTGTCCTCCATGGGAGGTTAGCTTCTCTGTGTCATTTTGTGGGTTCTGTAGCTCCAAAGTTTGTTCAGAGTCCCCTTTGACATAGATTGGGGAAGGTGGAAGCTGGAGCCGTTCAGAGGTCATGTTTCTACTCTGGCCCTTCTTTTCAAGACAAGTCTCTCTAAAAGCATGAGTGATTTCATTCCATCCTTTCTTCTCCAGCAGATACCTCATCTATCATCCCAACACTGTCAATCATCTTCAATCTTTCCCTATCTACTAGAGGTATTGCTGCCACCTACATATGTATTCATGTCTCCTTCATTCTAAAAAACAAATAAAATACAACAACTCAGTTGATACAACACCACTACCATAGAGTTATTCTATATCTCTCTTTCTCTCTTCCTTTCCATAGATAAATTCCTTCTGAAGGCTGTCTATAATTAGTACCTCTATTTCCATTCCTTTTACGCTCTTAACTCTCTACAATCGTACTTCTTACCTCATCATTCAATTAAAAGTGTTCTCTCCAAAATTACCAATTATTTCTTAATTGCCAAATCTTATAACATTTTCTTGATCCTCATGTTTCTCATCTTCCCTGCAGTCTTTGATACTGATTCTCTCCTTGACACTTTCTAAAGTATCTCTTCAATTCTCTAGGTTTTTGTAACACTCTTGTAAAACTCCTTGCACTCCTCTTATTTGTCTGTCCATTCCTCAGTCTCCTTTGCTGAATCTTCAGTCACATCACACTGATTAGCTGTGGATATCTGTCAAGACTCTATCGTTAGCCCTCTTCTCCCTCTTCTCTTCTCCCTCTATACTGTTTTGCTTGATGATCTCATCACTTTTCATAGATTCAAATGTAATCTCTGTACTAGTGATTCTCAGATGTACTTATAAGAGAATTATCTGCCTTAACCCTCTCTCTTGACCTCCAGTCCTACATCTCCAATTGTTTATTAAACATTTTGAATTGAATGTCGTTTAGTCATATTAAACTTAACATATCAAAATTTGAACTCATCATCTTCACATACAACACACCTCTCTCATCCTTATAACTTCCTTCTTACTGTCAACATACTCCTAGTTACCTAGGGTTCCAACCTATATGTCAGCCACAACTCCTCACTTTCATTTATGACTTATATCCAATCTGTTGTCAAAGCCTGTCAGTTTTGCCTTCAAACCATCTCTCATATATGTACCCTTCTGTCTTCTGACACTACCATTACCCTGACATAGGCCTTTATCACCTTCCACCTGGATTATTGCAGTAGTCTATTTGTTGGTCTCCCTGATTCAAGTCTCTACCTCACTCTAATACACCTTCCAAACACCTATCAAATACATTTTACTAAAATGCAGGTCTTATCATGTCAACCCCTATTCAAGAAACTCCAATGTCTCCTATTGCCTCCAGGATCAAATATAAAATCTATCTGCCATTCCAAGCCCTTCTTAGCCTGATGTAAAGACAAGCACAAGCAGCTTTCCAGAGGACTGCTGCTGTGAACATCTTCAAGATTCTGATTACATAGTATAATGAACTCTCTATTTATTCAGTAATAAACTAAGACAAAACATTGACAAAAATCAAAGTACAGCATTCACAATGTCATAGCATAATAAGTTATCACTAAAGTGGTCACGTAGTTTTCACCAAAGTGTCCACATAGTTTAAAACAAAGTACAATCGTTCAGTAGGAATTTACCTCAATCATCCTTAAGGAGGCTTGCCTCCTCAATGGACACAAAGTACAAAAGTCAAAGTTCTCCACCCCTAGGTCACATTGTCTTAATCTCTCAGTCAAAAAGTCTTCTTTCTTCTTAATTGGAGATTAGTTTGCAATCATCCTTAATTCAATCATCCTGAAGAGATACAGGATACAGAGTACAAAGTCTTCCCAGCCCTAGGCCACAGGAAATCATGATCTTCTCAGTTTGTAGTAGATACCCAAGGAGAGGTCTTTTCATCTTGACTCAAGGATGGCTCTCAGATTCCATGGTTCCTCTTTCATAGTCCCTGCTCCTATCTGAATCTATCCAACTGTCACCTGGATTTAAAGGCAGGCAGCTCTCAGCTCCCTGTCCAGTTCCTGTTCCATATTGAAGCTCACAGTGTCTAGTCCACCTCAAGTCCTTCACAGTTTCTGCTCCAGGGAAGACAAAGCTTAACAAAGCCACAATAACATTCATGTACATTGCTGATACCATCATCAATTCACTATCTGCCTATGAAATCAACAGAGATCCACAAACAAGGTCCAAGGGGTCAACACAAATCATCAATGTAGAAATCAACACAGACCCACAAACAAGGTCCAAGAGGTCAACACAAATCATCAACATAGAAATCAATACAGACCCACAAACAAGGTCAGAGAGGTCAACACAATACCACATGCCAAGCACTGTGCTAACTGATGGGGATACAAAAAGAGGCAAAAAACAGCTCCTGCCCTCAAGGAGCTTATACCCTAATGGGATCATAACAAGGTAAATAGGAAATAATAGATTAAAAAAAGGAAAGCCTTGAAATTAAAAAAGGTTGGGGAAGGCTTCTGGTAAAACGTGGGATTTTAGCTGGGATTTAAAGGAAACCAGGAGGTCAATAAGAGCAGAAACAGGATAATGTTCTAGGCATAGAGGCCAGACAGAGAGAATGCTCAGAGCCAAGAAATGGAATGTCTTTGAAGCCAAGAGGCCATTGTTACTGGATTGAAGGGTATGGGGCCCTGAGTAAGGTCTAAGAAGTTTATAAACATAAGAGAGATCTAGGTTATGGATGGCTTTGAATGTCAAACAGAGCATTTTGGATTTGTTCCTAGAAGTGATAAGAAGCTACTTGAGTTGACTGAGTAGGGGGCAGCAGGATAAGATCTGCATTTTAGGAAAACCACTTTAGTAACTGAATGGAGGATGGATTGGAATGAGGGCATACTGGAGGTTGACAGGCCCACCAGCAGGCTATTTCGGTAATCCAGGTGAGAGGTGATAGAGGCCTGTATCATAGTGGTGGCAATGTCAGAGGAGAGAAGGGGTATATTCAAGAAATGTTGCAAAGGTGAAATCAACAGGCTTTGACAACAGCTTGGATATGGAGTGAGGGAGAAATAGTGAGGAATCCAGGATGACTCCTCAGTCAGGGCCACGTCTGGCCCTCTAGGTTCTCAAGTGTGGTCCTTTGACTGAATCCAAACTTCACAAAACAAATCTCCTTAATAAAAATTTTTTTTCTGTAAAACTTGAACTCAGTCAAAAGGTCTCACCAAGGACCTAGAAAGCCATATGTGTGGCCTCAAGGTTGCAGGTTTCCCTCTCCACCCCTGCCCCCTAATCCCAGGCTCCTAGGTTGTAAGATAAGGAACTAGGAGGATGGTGTTGCCTTCTATAGTAATAGAGAAGGTCAAAAGAAGGAGGTGTCTAGGGGAAAAGTTTTTATTGTTTCTCTGTAAAATATGATACAAGGTTCTCAACTGAGGATGTGGGGAGCCATGAGAGCTTCAAGGAAAGGTGAAAAATTTTGAAAGACCTGCTGTGGATAGTGAGATAGTGATTTAACAAGGAAGGTATAATAGGATTGCCTAGCAGCAGTAAGGGCCCAGTTGAGGTCGTATGACATAAATTTTTAGTGGAATCAGTTAGAAAAGTTAGATGATTTTCTCCACCTTCATTCAGCAGCATATATGCAGGTGAGAAGGCAACAAATGGTGGCAGTGATTAAAGACTGTGACTTGACAGGGAATAATCAGTAATATGATAAAGAAGTGTGAAATGGGGATGGGGGTGGGAGGGGATAGGGATTCAAGACACAATGATGTAAAGTTGAACTGGTTCACCAAAGAGTCAAGATAGGTGGGAAAGGAGAGAGTGGCTAGTGCAATGGTGATGACCCAGCTTACTTATAGCTTACTTAAAGGCTAATGCCTTTATTATTAAGTGGAAAATACTGAATCACTAATATATATTGACCAGTCAAAATAAAGAGGCAGGAACTCCAAGATCAGTATTCGATATTGATAAATGAGTAAGTCAGGACCAGGGTATGCTGAGCAACAATTTAGCAAGCAAAATCTCAAGCAACATAGGTATCTTCTACTGACTGGCTACTGATGACATAGCCAAAATTGAGATTACATAATTTGGACCTCACCTTCTAAACAGTTTTAATTTGACTTACAACACAAATGTTCTTAGCCAATGGAAATAGCGATATATAGTTTAAATTGATGAGATTTGACCTTTCAGATTAATCAAGTTCTCTGGAAAGTGGGTGATGGGTGGAGTAACAAAAATGGAGGTAATTACAAGACAAAAGCTGGACCTTCAAGCAAGTTTCTCCAGGATGTAAGTGGTGGGTGAAGTTTCCAAAGGGAAGGAAGCTTGAAAGATCATATTAAATCTAGCTTGATTAAGTCTTAACAAAATAAAATTAAAATCAATTTTCAATTTTACCATTATATATATATATATATGTCAATGTCTAAGAAAAATGAAAATTCTCTTAATTTGTTGATACTGCATACTATTTTATAAAACTTAAGATGCTATATAAATATGAGTTAACAGTATCAGTTATTTGATAATCATTCAATATTAGGCACTGGGTCTATTATAATGTGTGTTAATACAGCATCATGGATAGAGAGACTAGACTTGGAATAAGAAAGTCCTAGGTTCAAGTCATAAATCTGAAATAGACTTGTTATGTCAATAGGCAAAGTCACTTAACCTTTCAGAATTGTACTTGCCAGCAATAAGGGAGGTCAGATACTTGCACCCTGTTAGTTTAGGTTCACTGTTGGGTTGAAATGAAGTACTCATAGGTTATAATGAAAGAGGTTTACTTAGCTATCTCACAGAAAGAATATGAGTAATGAAGTGCAGTGGGCAGCTAGGTAGTGCAGTGGATAGAGTGCTGGGCCTAGAGTCAGGAAGACTCATGTTTTTGCCCTCAGATACTTACTTATCTGTGTGACCCTAGACAAGTCATTTAACTCTGCCTCAGTTCCTCAACTATGAAATGAGCTGGAAAAGAAAATGGCAAACCACTCCATTATCTCTGCCAAGAAAATCCCAAATTGGGTCACAAGAGATTGAGACACAACTGAAAAATGACTTAACAACAATGATGCAATAACAGTTTTAGTTTTGGTAAACAGGACCTTCCACACCACCTTATCAAAATGTATCTAGTCAGCAGGGAGGGTACAGTGATTTGAATTATCCTGGGACTTGTACCAAGAGGCCTGGATTACAAGTGGGTGGGACTTTTTATACACTCTTAAGTAAGAAGTTGCACCAGGGGAGATAGGAGTCAGTCTGGTCCAGAAAGAACTTTGTTGCTTTTTAGAGAAGTGAATCTTTGTTTTGATTTTGGGGTGGGGGGTAGGCCAAGGAAAGAGAGAGTCAAAAGAAAGTCTAACCCATGTTGTAAGAGGATAGGGGGAGGCATGGAGAAACCCAATAGAAACTAGTTCTATGATATACCACTCACAGTGGCAAGATCCTAAAGATTTTGCGTGGCAGTTCCTAATTTTTGTTGTTGTACTGCAAACCTCTTTCAATAACAAAAAAAAAAAGTGAGTGATGATTTAATAAGTTACTCTGGGTAATTTAATAACCTACTCATAATATCCTTTTAGATTTATTCATTAAGTACTTACAATAACATTTGCAAAAAAAATCTGAATCAAAATTTATATTAAATTATTATAATTATAAAATAAAAGTATAAAATCGTTATGTGTATTTTGTGGGATACTCCATAAGGATTAAAAGAATTAGTCCAGCAAAAGCACATATGCTCACTATTATTTGTGAGACATTATTAAATTTGTTTATTTTACAAATTTTGTTTGAATATGAATAACATTATCCTTAATGGGTATATTGTGAAAGACTAACTATATTTTCCTCCATCCTATCCCACCACTCACTTATTCTATTTTCTCCTTTGACCCAGAATGGAGAGAGCTTTGTCCCAAAACACTAGGGTTTTTGCAGCCGCTGGAACAATTAGGAGGGGGCCAACTCTGCAGCCCCCACAGGCTCTAGCACCTGGCCATACACCCCGGACCTCCACCCAAGACCGAGATCCAGATACAAGCAGGTCAAAGCAAGAGAGATTACCCTCTGAATGGTTGCTTGGTCCTCCTACAATCTACAGGCCAGGAGCTCCTGAGGCAGCCACGCTGTGCAGCTGCTATGCCTCTGGCCACTTCTCACCCAAGGAGCAAGGGCCAGACCTCACTCTTCCATCCACCCCTGTACCAACAGAGTTCCACACTGACCTTTTACTTTGTCTTTGGTATTTATGGGTTGAGTAGTCTGGAAACTGCCACAGTTGCTGGTACTTCACTCTCCTGAAGTCTGCTTTGGCAGCTGCTAGTTGGGGCTGCTCTGGGGCCAAAACCACATGGTTCACCCTGGGATTGGCTCAGCTCCCAGCTCAGTGTGATTGCCCACTCCTGCAGGCCTGTCAAGCTGCCTTAAATGGGAGATTTGTTTCTCTCTGTCACTTTGTGGGTTCTGTAGCTCTAAAATTTGTTTAGAGTTATTTTTTACATGTATTGGTAGAGGTGGAAGCCAGAGCCCATAGGGAAGGCCTGTTTCTACTCTGCTATCTTGGCTCTGCCCCTATAAATAACATTATCAAGGAAATCAGTTATAATTTGGGAGATATTTAATATAAATTTTTGGTGTTAGACTGCTTTTTTTTCTTATTTTCTTTGTTGATTTTTAGTTTTCAAGATTCATTTCCACAAGATTTTGATTTACAAATTTTCTCCCCATATTTCCCCTACCCCACAGCCCAAAACACCAATCCCACTGAATACCCTTTCTCCCAGTCTGCTCTCTCTTATATCCTCCCCATTCCTCCCTCTAACTTTCTAGATGGATTTCTATACCACAGTGCCTGTGTATCTTATTTCCCAGATGCATGTAAAACACAATATTTTTTTTAAACATTTGTTCTTAAAACTTTGATTTCCAGATTTTTTTCCCTTCTTCCCTCCTCACCCACCCCTACTGGGAAGATAAGCAATTCAATATAGGTTGTACATTTGTAGTTACACAAAACATTTCCATAGTAGATATATTGTGAAAGACTAATTGTATTTCCCTCCATACTATCCCACCCCCCACTTATTCTATTTTCTACTTTTACCCTGTCCCTTTTCAAAAGTGTTGGCTTCTAACTACTCTCTCCCCCAATCTGTCCTCCCTTCTATCATTCCCACTCTTATCCCCTTCCCCCCTGCTTTCCTGTAGGGTAAGACACCCAATTGAGTATGTATGTTATTCCCTCCTTAAGCCAAATTCAATTAGAGTAAGGTTGACCCATTCCCTTTCACCTTCCTGTTCTTCCCCTCCATTGTAACAGTTTTCTCTAGCCTCTTTTATATAAGATAATTTACCCTACTCTATTTCTCCCTTTCTCTTTCTCCCAATATATGTCTCTCTCACCTCTTAATTTTATTTTTTAGATATCATCCCTTCATATTCAACTGATCCTGTGCGCTCTGTCTATGTATGCATGTACACACATATACACATACTCATATATGTATTTATACACACATATACCCTCCTATACATACATATATATGTATATATACATTTATATACTTATATATTCCCTTTAACTATCCTCATACTGAGAAAAGTCTCATGAGTTACAATTATCATTTTTCCATGTAGGAATGTAAACAGTTAAACTTTAATAAGTTCATTATGATTTCTTTATCCTGTTTACCTTCTAATGATTCTCTTGCTTTTTGTATTTGAGAGTTAAATTTTCTGTTCAGGGTCAGCCAGGTAGCACAGCGAGTAAGAGCACCGGCTCCAGTGTTGAGAAGACCTGGAGATCGAATCCCAGGCTCAGACACTTAGCACCCACCCAGAAACACCTGGCCATGTAACCTTGAGCAGGTTACTTAACCCTAATTGCTTAGGGGAGGCCAGGTGGCTCAGTGAGTAAGAGCACTGGCTCCAGTGTCGGGATGACCTGGATCAAATCCGGGCTCAGATACTCAGCACCACACCCAGAAATAACTGGCCGTGTAACCTTGAGCAAGTTACTTAACCCTGATTGCTTTAAAAAAAAATTCTATTCAGCTCTGGTTTTTTCATCAAGAAAGCTTGAAATTCTTCTATTTTATTGAATATCCATATTTTCCCCCAAAGTATTATACTCAGTTTTGCTGGGCAGGTGATTTTGTTTTCTCATAAAGTCCTTAGCTTCCATTTGCTCCAATCTAATTTTGAAAGAATTATCCTCTTCAGTGAGTTTTGGAAATTCCTTTTCCATCTTGGCAATTTGGTTTTTTAAGGCATTCTTCTCCTCATTGGTTTTTTGGGCCTTCTTTTGCCATTTGAGGTAGTCTATTTTTTAAGGTGTTATTTTCTTCAGTATTTTTTGGAGTCTCCTTTAGCAGGTTGTTGACTTGCTTTTTATGATTTTCTTACATCATTCTCATTTTTCTTCCTAATTTTTCCTCCACTTCTCTTACTTGATTTTCAAAACCCTTCTTGGGCTCCTCCATCTCCTGTAATCAATTCATATTTTTCTTAGAAGCTTTTGATTCAGGAATTTTGACTTTTTTGACTATTCTGGCTCCATGTTGTTGTTGTTGTTTAATATTTTTATTTTATTTTTTGTTTTTTTTGGAAGGCAATTGAAGTTAAGTGACTTGCCCAAAGTCACACAGCTAGTAAATGTGTTAAGTGTCTGAGGCTGGATTTGAACTCAGGTCCTCCTGACTTCAGGAACAGTGCTCTATTCACTCCACCACCTACCCTCCCTGGTTCCATGTTTTGATCCTTTTCATCCCCAAAAAAGGATTCTATGGTTTGATTGTGCTTCCTCTGCTTACTCACCTTGCCAGCCAATTACTTGACTTTTGAGCTCTTTGCCACAGTAGAAATCTGCTTCCAGAGTGGAGAGCTTTGTCCCAAATCACTGGAGTTTTCACAAATGTTGTCAGAGGTCTGAGGAGGCCCCCCTCTCTACAGCCACTACAAGCTCTGGCACACTGGCATTTCTCACCTCAAGACCACTGCCCAAGATATCAACCCAGATCTAAGGAGGTCAAAGCAAGAGTGGTTATCCTCTGAATGGCTACTTGGTCCCCTTATGATTCTGAAGTCCAGGAGCTGTGGAAGTAGTTACATGGCAGCAGCTGCAGCTGCTGTGTCTTCTCCACCTCTCACCCCGAGGAGCAGGGTCCAGACCACCCTCTTCTGTCACCTAGTTCCAACAGAGTTCTCCACTGACCTTTTACTTTCTCTTTGGTGTTTGTTGGTTGAGAAGTCTGGAAACTACCACAGCTGTTGGTGATTCACTCTACTGAAGTCTGCTCTGGCTGGTCTGGGCCGTGGGTTGGGGACACCCGGGGCCAACACAGCTCACTCGGGACTCTGCTTGACTCCCACTCTGGTGCAATAGATCCTTTCTTTTGGCCTGCCAAGCTGCCTTCAGCAGATTTGTTTCTCTCTGTCACTTTGTAGGTTCTGTAGCTCCAAAATTTGCTTAGTCATATTTTACAGATATTGGAGGTGGTTGTGGTGGGAGCTCACAGAATTTCCTTTCTACTCTACCATCTTGACTCCACCTCCACCCCCCACCCCTGGTGTTAGAATTCTTATTTGAACAAAGTTTTGTAATATTTGAATCAATACCAGATAAATCTGATTCTACATTGAATTTATTTCTGTATTTTGATTTTTTTAAAACAAAATTCTTGTTTTATAAGAAGTCAAAATGTTCCTTCTCAAATATATGGGGAAATAGTGGGATCATTAGCTCTTTTGCTGAAATGGAAATTAATTTTTAAAAATTTAGCCACCTAACCAATTGATGAAAATTCATTTTTCAACTGGCTAATGATAAGTGCTATATGAAAAAAAAATGTACTTAAAATTCTGTTGCAAAGGAAAGAAAGTGGGGATGGGGTAGAAAGAGTATTTTGGTTAGAGTTGCAAACTGACCCAAACAGGAGAGCTTCCACCCATTTCTACCTGAACAAAGATGCCCTCCTCTAAGTGGAATGCCTAATCATGGAAATAGGGGTACTCTATGCCTCTGTTTTGTGGGAATTGAGTGAAACACATTGACTCCATCTTGTAACTAAATTCTAGGGTTAGTTCAATTCCATTTCTATTCAATTATGGGTCTAGTGCAGACCTGCACAACTTGTAATAGGTTGGACTGGAGACAGATTGACGATGGTTGGTTGTCACGGATCACATTATAAACAACAGGAACCCTACATTTTTCCCCAGGCTTCCTGAAATCCTTTGGCAGGCCACAAGGAGCCCACAGTATGTTGTACAGGCCTTGTCTAGTCCAATTTCTGTCTTGGGAGAAATCTTTATGCAAAGATGGGAATTATGAGAAAACCTTATGGTGCTGTTTGAACCTTAGCCCTACATGACTGGGAAGTTGTACTACCTCTATCTGTTGCTTAGAGACCCTTAACAAAGGACCCAGATCACGGTGACCAGAAACCCACTCAGATCCAGAGACTGATGCAAGAATTTTCTCACAATTATACATCTACTTTGATGATAATGATGATGGCTATCTGCTTAGATTAAATATAGTCACTTAGAGGGAGGAGGAAACCTCTTTTTCTGATTTCAGGGAATTACACCTGTTCATTCCCCCTCTCCCAACTTGAAAAAAAATTTTTTTCTCACTCCTGCTTCCACCTTCCCCAATCAACGTAAAAAGGGGACTCTGAACAAACTTTGGAGCTTCAGAACCCAAAAAATGACACAGAGAAGCTATCCTCCCACTGAGGACAGCCCAGCAGGCTGGCAGGAATTGGCTGGCCCACACTCTGGGAGCTGAGCCCAGGCCTGCTGAGAGCCGGAGGTTTTAGCCCCAGGGTGGGTCTGACCAGCCTCCAGCAAGAAGGAATCCAGATCAGCAGCAGCTGTGGCCATTTCCAGAATTATCAACATACAGATGCGAAGGACAAAGTGAGAGGTCAGTGCAGTCTGGACTTTGGGACACAGTAAGAGGGAGTATGTTGGCTTTTACCCCTGGAGCGAGAAGCGGCTGAGATGCTGGCACAGCCAGCCAGTGCCATGTGGCAGCTTCAGCTCCTGGCCTGCAGAGGGTAGGGGGACCAACCACCAGTCTGAGGGGTAATTGCTCTTGCTTTAACCTGCTTGGATCTGGATTGCAGTGTAGGGTGGAGATCCTGGTGTGTATGTCCAGCTTGCCAGAGCCCATGGAGGCCTTAGAGAGGGCACCCATCTAATACCTCCAGTAGCTGAGAAAATCCCAGCATTTGGGATGAAAGCTCCCTTGTCTGGTGGCAGAGTCCTAATGTGGCGAAAAGCCCAGGGATCAAGTGACTGAGGGGGTGACATGACCAGGCAAAGGAAACAAAGCAGACAGAAGATTCCGACATTAGACTCCTATTTTGGGGACAAAAAGGAGCAAAGCATGGAACAGGAGGAAGACAGTGAAGTCAGAACTCCTGCACCAAAAGCTTCCAAGAAAAATATGAATCTCAAAAGCTCACTGGGGAGAATCATTGCTTCACAATTAGATTGCAGCAAAAGGAAGCTAACGAATTTATGAGAAATCAAGATGCTATTAAACAGATCCAAACAAATGAAAGAATAGAAGGCAATGTGGGGGAAAACCACTGACCTGGAAAATAGATCCAGGAGAGATAATTTAAAAATTATTGGACCTACCTGAAAGCCATGATCAAAGAAAGAACCTGGAAATCATCCTCCAGGAAGTTCTCAAAGAAAATTGCCCTGATGATTTAGAACAAGAGGGCAAAATAGAGGTTGAAAGAATCCACCAATCACCTCCTGAAAAAGATCCCAAAAAGAAAACTCCTAAGAATATTATAGCCAGGTTCCAGAATTCCCAGATTAAGGAGAGAATATTACAAGCAGCCAGGAAGAAACAATTTGAATATTGTGGAAACACAATCAGGATAACCCAAGATCTGGCAGCTTCTACACTGAGGGATCAATGGGCCTGGAATATGATATTCCAGAGGTCAAAGGAGCTGGGATTAAAACCAAGAATCACCTACCCAGCAAAACTGAGTATCATGTTTCAGGTGAAAACATGGTCATTCAGTGGAATAGAGGACTTTCAAGCATTCTTGCTGAAAAAAACAGAGTTGAATAGAACATTTGACATTCAGATACAAGAAGCAAGAGAAGCATGAGAAGGTAAACAGGGAAAAGAAATCATAAGGAACTTATCAAAGTTGAACTATTAACATTCCTATGGGAAAAAATGATAATTGTAACTGATGAAACTTTTCTCAGTATGAAAATAGTTGAAGGGAATAGAAATATATATATATATATGAGGATATATGGGCATATGAATATATATGTGAATATGTATATATATATATATATGTTTACAGGCATACATACATAGAGGGCACAGGACCAATTTAACTGGAAGGGATGATGCTTAAAAGGTGAAATTAAGAGGTGAGAGAGGAATATAATGAGAGGAGATGGGGAGAGACAGAATGGAGTAAACTATCTCATATAGAAGAGGCAAGGGAAAATGGTTACAATGGAGGGGAAGAATAGGAAGGCAAAAGGGAATGGGTCAACCTTATTCCCATTAAATTTGGCTGGGGAGGGAATGAAATACACACTAAATAGGGTATCTCACCCTACAGGAGAGTAGGAGTGAAGGGGGTGAGAGGGAAGGCAGGCTGGGGGGGAGGAAAGTTGGAAGCACCCACTTTTGAAAAGGGACAGGATCAAAGTAGAGAACAGAACAAGTGGGAGGTGGGATAGGAGGGAGGGAAATATAGTCAGTCTTTTACAATATATCTACTATGTTATTGTTTTGCATTAGACATATATGTACAACCTATACTGAACTGCTTATCTTCCCAGTAAGGGTGGGTGACAAGGGAGGAAGGGAAAGAACCTGGAATTCAGTTTTAAAATCAAATGTTTAAATATATACTATTATTAATACTATTTTACATGTAATTGGGAAATAAGATATACAGGCACTGGGGCATAGAGATCCACCATGCCCTACTGGAAAAGTCGAAACAGGTATGGGAGAAAATATGGGAGAGAGTAGATTGGAGGAGGGGATATCTTGTGGGACTGCTATTTTGGGGTGGTGGGTAGGGGAGAAAATTTGTAACTCAAAATCTGGCAGAAACGAAAACATTTCAAAAATGAATTAAAAATAAATAAATAAATAAAATGAAAAAAACAAACGAGATAATCTCTGATGTCTCTTCTAACTGTAACTCTAAAAAAAAAATAAAAAGATGAAATGGACTTGAGCAGGAGTGGGGAATCTGTGGCCCCCAGGCCATATGTGGCCCTCAAGTGCAGCCCTTTGACTGAATCCAAACCTCACAGAACAAATCCCCTGAATAAAAGGATTTGTTCTGTAAAACTGGACTCAGTCAAAAGGCTGAACCCAAGGACCTAGAAGGCCACATGTGGCCTCGAGGATGCAGATTCCCCATCCTTGGCTTTGTGGATAACATAATGTTTGAACTGAAGTAAAGGGAGGGCAAATACAGAAGATCAGGTGATCAGATGATGGAACACTGATGACAGCAGGTAGAAAAAGTGCTTCTGATTATGTATGAGGAATCTTCTCTTTGGGACAAGGATCAGGTTCCCCCTCATGTGGAGGTCATCTTTTACCATCCAGGAGAACCTGGACTGCCAACACAATGAAACGGAAAGTATACTAGCTCAGCCCATTCGGCAATTAGAGATAGATTTTGGCTTTTAGGGACTGTGCAAGAAAAGCTAAGAGGTAGCTAATGGAGCTGGTGGCACAAAAAGGAAGGGATTTCTCCTGATGGAGGTGGAAACTGAGAGGCCCCAGTCAAGAACTCACCAGATGGTTTCAAACCCATAGATTCCAGTTCTACAGGTCCAGTTTCATTGAAATCAGACCCATAAGAGAAGGGGGGGGGAGGGAATGGGGAAGCAAATGAGGAAAGGATTTGGGAATTCTTTCTAGTGGTTTAAAAAAAAAACAAATCAGACTTAATATTTTTATCCCTGCTCCTGGGAGGAGGGTGATTTCATCCACCAAGGAAATAAGGGAGTAGGAGGGAGTTTATTCCCAAGGAACTGGGCAGTGTGCCAGAGAAATTATAATAGAAACCTGATGAATCACTAGAGCTATGTCTCCTGAGGGTGTGGTCTAATGAAGTCAAAGTTGAGATTATTTCTGCTTTAGAGTTGGACAGACTTGGGGAACAACTTGAGACTGAGATGTCATTGTTACAGTCAACTACATCTGAGGCTCCAGACCAGAAAGCCTACCCTTTGTCCCTTTTTAGGTGACTGAGATAGGACATTATTCTCACCTGACTTCATAAAGATCCATTCTTGTAGTAGCTAGCTTCTTGATAGGAATGGGGTGACACTCACAAAAGAAATGGGTTTGATAGTTTAGATTTATATATGCCCACATAGCCAGCTACACCTTATAAAAAACCTGACTTAGGGGAAATAAATCCTGCCCACTGGATTTATTCCCCACCCCTCCCCAAGATGTTTTTATATTTTAGCTATGTATCTCCTCTACCACACTACATAGGTGTGAGCTGATCAACTGGCAAGTTTAGACCAGGTCCAAACAGGTGTAAACAGCAAATACTGTTCCACCTAAGACTAATAGTTTCTTTTCCAATGCCATCAAGAGACTAGAGTACTGACCAGAGAGAGGACTTTGATTACTTCCAGTCACTAGAGATCAGTTTAGAGGAAGAAGGAGTAGGCAAAAGAGACCACTTTAGGCAGGGGTGTGCTGGTAAAAGTTTAACAACTGGTTCTCAAAAAAAAAATTCACAAGATATACTTTTAAGTTTAAAACCAGATTATTAATATTTTCTCAATCACTTTCTTAGGTTTACACAATTAACAAAAAATCAAGCCCCAATATGTAACCTGATTTCTGGAGATATAAATCTCACACTAAAAATTTAACAATTGGCTCTTGAGTTGATTTGAACTGGCTCCAGCACACCCCCTTCCTTTAAAGTAATAGTCATCCATTCATTCATTAAACCATTTATTAAAATTGTATACCAAGCACTGTGCTAAGCTCTGGTCATAGAAGGATTGTTATTTTAGGAATATGATTCTATAAGGGCATGACCAAAAAATTAATTTACTATTAAAATTTAACTTTTGACTTTATTCTGGACTATATTTTATCATATTATGAAATTTTCCTTATTCAATATTTCTCTAAATATTCCTTCAAAAATATTTTTTATGAAAGAGAAATGTCCAAGTATATAAGGTAATCTAGCAGTTTGGAAATTTCTCTTTCGATCAGAAAAAAAGTTTGGATTTAAAATAACATACTAATACAAACTATTTTTGGCAGGCTTATGCCTACATTGTATGATATAGTATTAATATTTTTCTTTTGTCACTGTCATTAGTACTGACCCACTTTCTTATTCTTTCAATGAATGTGTGTGTGTTGCCGATATAAATATGGTATAAATTGGAGTTACAATTAAATTTTCACCTGAAGTGTTAATTTATTAATGAGTCCATAAAAGATCAACTGAGAGAGGAATAGTAAAAGAAACTCAAGGGCTTAGGTGAAATTGCCTTAGCTTAAAAATACAACGCAGGAATTTATAAACTAGTCTATATAGAGATTGTCTTTCAAGATAGGTTTTGTTTCCTTATAAGTGGTTTCAGTCACCTAATTGACCTTTACCTAAAGTTAAACAAACCATAATGATTAACTGACTCTTTAGGAGAACTATGAGATAGTAAACAATCTTATCTCCAAAAGTGCATGTAAACTTTGTTTCAGTAAGTTTACAAAATCATAAAAATATGGAAAATGACTATTCCAACTAAGAATAATTGTTTTGCAAGTTGGTTATTTGACTTTTTTTTTTGCTTGACTAAGAAAATTTGCTGCAAATATTTGTTTTACTTTTCTTTTTCTGTGTGGGAAAAAGAGAAAATATATTTTTGTTATCTTTTCTTTTTTTAATAGGGAGGTGAGGATAACACAGATGTGAAATGCTGAATGCACTTTGAAGATGACATAACTGTACTTTTTTTTTCAATTCTTTCCAACTCTTCATGATTGACTTTGGGGTTTTTTAGCAAAGATACTAACGTAGTTTGCCATTTCCTTCTCCAGCTCGTTTTACAGACAAGGACACTGAGGTAAACGGGGTTAAGTGACTTGCCCAGGGTCACACAGCTTAGTAAGTGTCTGAGGCCAGATTAGAACTCAGGAAGGGGAGTCTTTTTGACTACAGATCCACTACACTATGTAGCTGCCAACTGTTCTGTTAGTTTTACTTAAATGTTTTACCTTTTTAAAAGAGACCTCTCACAAAGTAGGAGTACCCTAATATCATTAAGCTATAATTTAAAGAAATACTCAGTCTTATAAAATAGAATCTTCTTTTCTTTTTATTTTTAAATCTGTCATCACCAAACTGGAGAGTTAGTGACTAGAGGTTATATCAACTGGCATTTATATAGCACTATTAAGTTTTATATTGTATTAAGTTTCATAATGTATTTACATACATTATCTCAGAGCCTCACATTAACCCTTTTGTAAAAATTTAATTTTAATATATACGTTTGTTACATTTTAAAGTTCCTAACTGTCTCTCTCCCTCCACCTCCCCACCCCACACTAGTGAAGGCCACCATTTCAATCTCTCTCTTTCTCTCTCTCTCTCTCTCAGACACATACACACACACACACACACACACACACAATATTTTCCTTATTAAATAATCTTTTAAATGTTCCTTAAAAAATATCTTTTATTGAAGGGAAATATCCTTGGGGACATAAGGGCAATCTGTCAGTTTGGAAATTTCTCTTTCAAGAAGAAAAATGTTTGGATGCGTGTGTGTATGTGTGTAGATGTGTGTGTGTGTGTGTGTGTGTGTAAAACCATACTATGCATGCTTCAATTTCTCTAGAGAAGGATAGCATCTTCCTTTATAGGGCCTTTGTAGCTGATATGAATATTTATAATACTGAGAACAACTTAGTAATTTACAGTTATTCTTCAAACAATATTGCTGTTACTATATACAATATTCTCTTGCTTCTGCTCCTTTCACTCTTCATTTTTTTTTACTTTTCTTCCTTTTAAAAAATTTTTATTTATTTATTTTTAGTTTTCAAGATTCATTTCCCCAAGATTTTGAGTTACAAATTTTCTCCCCATCTTTCCCCTATCCCACACCCCAAGATAGTGAGCCTACTGAATACCCCTTCCCCCAATCTGCTCTCTCTTATATCCTCTCCCATCCCCACTCTAACTTTCTATTAGGGCAAGATGGATTTCTATACTCCAGTGCCTGTGTATCTTATTTACCAGTTGCATGTAAAAAACAATTTTTTTAATTGTTTAAAATTTTTTTTTGTTTTTAAATCTTTGATTTCCAGATTTTAAAATTTAAATTTTGTTTTTTATTTAAACAAATTTAAAATTGTTTAGAAAAACAATTTGTTTTTAAAACTTTGATTTCCGGATTCTTTCCCTTCTTTCCTCCTCACCCACCCCCACTGGGAAGATAAGCAATTCAACATAAGTTGTACATGTGTAGTTACTCGAAACATTTCCATAGTAGATATATTGTGAAAGACTAATTGTATTTCCCTCCATACTATCCCACTCCCCACTTATTCTGTTTTCTACTTTGACCCTGTCCCTTTTCAAAAGTGTGTGCTTCTAACTACCCTCTTGTAGCAGCAAGCACCCCAGCATCCCCAGGGTGCCTGTCAACATAGGCTCTTAAAGGAAAGCAACTCAAAATGGGTTAACAATCTTGCTTTAATCAAATAAATATATCATTCACCTAGTTCAGGGGGAAAAGTCAGCACCCCAAACTTCAGAGAATACAGACAGAAGTTACAAAGCAGAAGTTACAAGAAAACAGAAAAACATCAAGCATAAAGGCTTCCAACTGTCCAAGCATTACATACATACCTAGTCAGTTACCAGAGAGGGAAGCATCAACATCTGGGTTTTTCAAAGCCGGGAGGGGGAGGGGGCTCTCAACTGCTACCCAGAGTGTCTTCTGGTCAAATCACACAACACTTCCCAAACTGAGCCCCAAAGCAAAGCCTCACAACAAGGTTTATATAGCCTTCTCCTGGCTCAGAGAATGTCACAACCCTCTTGACCCACTGCCCAATCACAAAGTATCTCCTGAAAAACAAGTCTCCCCCACAGGCTCTAGGTGCACTTAAGCTTATCAAAGGGCCTAGGGGCAGGGAAGATCTTAAATTTACATTCCCATTACACCTCTCCCCTAGTCTACACTCCCTTTTATGATCCCCCCTCTTATCTCCTTTACCCCTACTTTCCTGTGGAGTAAGATATCCAAATGAGTGTGTATGTTATGCCCTCCTTAAGCCAAATTCAATGAGAGTAAGGTTGACCCATTCCCTTTCACCTTTCTGCTCTTCCCTCCCATTGTAACAGTTTTCTCTAGCCTCTTTTATATGAGATAATTTACCCTATTCTATCTCTTCCTTTCTCCTCCCATCATATTCCTCTCTCACCTCTTAATTTTGTTTTTTAGATATCATCCCTTCCTATTCAACTAATTCTGTGCCCTCTGTCTATATATACATGTACACACAATATACACACTCACATATGTATTTATACACACATACACCTTCCTATATATACATACATCATATGTATGTATACATACATACACATGTGTGTATATACATACATCATATGTATGTATACATACATATGTATGTGTATATATACATATATATTCCCTTCAATTACCTTCATACTGAGAAAAGTCTCATGAGTTACAATTATTGTTTTTCCATGTAGGAATACAAATAATTCAACTTTAATAAATTACTTATGATTCCTTTTTCCTGTTTACCTTCTCATACTTCTCTTGTTTCTTTTATCTGAAACTCAAATTTTCTATTCTGTTTTGGTATTTTCATCAAGAAAGGTTGAAAGTCTTCTATTTCACTAAATAACCAGATTTTTCCCTGAAGCATTATACTCAGATTTGCTGGGTAGGTGATTCTTTTAATCCTAGCTTTTAAAATCCTAGTATTAATCCTAGCTCTTTTGACCTCCAGAATATCATATTCCAGGTCCTTTGATCCCTCAAGGTAGAAGTTGCTAGGTCTTGTGTTATCCCGATTGTGTTTCCACAATACTCAAATTGTTTCTTCCTGACAGCTTGTAATATTTTCTCCTTGACCTGGGAACTCTGAAATTTGGCTATGATATTATTAGGAGCATTCTTTTTGGAATCTTTTTTAAGAGACAATCAGTGAATTCTTTCAGTTTCTATTTTGACCTATGGTTCTAGAATATCAGGATAATTTTCCTTAATAATTTCTTGAAAGATGATGTCTAGGCTCTTTTTTTTGACCATGGCTTTCAGGTAGTCCAATAATTTTTAAATTATCTCCCCTGGATCTATTTTCCAGGTCAGTGGTTTTTCCAATGAGATACTTCACATTGCCTTCTATTTTTTTCATTTGTTTGGATCTGTTTTCTAATATCTCAATATCTCATAAAGTCATTAGATTCCATTTGCTCTAATCTAATTTTGAAGGAATTATTCTCTTCAGTGAGTTTTGGAAATTCCTTTTCCATCTGGCAAATTTGTCTTTTTTAAGGCATTCTTCTCATTTGCTTTTTGAACCTCTTTTGCCATTTGAGGTAGTCTATTTTTTAAGGTGTTATTTTCTTCAGTATTTTGGGGGTCTCCTTTAGCAGGCTGTTTACTCACTTTTCATGATTTTCTTGTATCATTCTCATTTCTCTTCCCAATTTTTCCTCCATTTCTCTTATTTGATTTTCAAAATCCTTCTTGAGCTCCTCCATGGCCTGTGATGAATTCACATTTTTCTTGAAGGCTTTTGATGCAGGAGTTTTGCCTTTGTTGATTTCTTCTGTTTCCATGTTTGAACCTTTTTGTCCCCAAAAAAGGATTCTATGGTCTGATTGCACTTCCTCTGCTTGCTCATCTTGCTAGTCAATCACTTGACTTTTGAGCTCTTTGTCATGGTAGAACTCTGATTCCAGAGTGGAGAGCTGTGTCCCACATTACTGGGGTTTTCTCAAATATTCTCAGAGCTCTGAGGAGGGTGTCCTCTCTACAGACACCCCAAGCTCTGGCACACTGGCCACATACCCCAGGACAACCACCCAAGACTGCAATCCAGATCTAAGCAGATCATAGTAAGAGGGATTACCCTCTGAATTGTCACTTGGTCACCCTACAATTCTGCAGGCCAGGAGTTCTGGAGGCAGCCATGTGGCAGCAACTGAAGCCACAATGCCTTCATCATCTCTTGCCCCAGGGACAGGGGCCAGACCACACTCTTCCATCACCCAGTTCCAACAGAGTTCCACTGACCTTTTACTTTCTCTTTGGTGTTTACTGGTTGAGAAGTATGGAAACCACTATAGCTGCTGGTGAATCACTCTCATTCAGTCTGCTCTGGCCAGTCTGTGCCACCCCAGGTCTGGGACCTCGTGGTTCACATGGGACTCTCGCTTGGCTCCCAGTCTGGTGTGATATACCCTTTCTGTCAGCCTGTCAGGCTGCCTTCAGTGGGAGATTCATTTCTTTCTGTCACTTTGTGGGTTCTGTAGCTCTAAAATTTGTTTAGATTAATTTTTTTACTGGTATTGGAGGTGGTTGGAGGGGGAGGAAAGCCAAGTTCCTGCTTCTACTCCACCATCTTGGCTCCACCCCACTCTTCATTTTTCCTTGCAATTCTTTCCATGTTTTCTTTTTTTTTTTTTTGGAGGGCAATTGGGGTTAAGTGACTTGCCCAAAGTCACATGGCTAGTAAGTGTGTCAAGTGTCTGAGGCCATATTTGAACTCAGGTCCTCCTGACTGCAGGGCTGGTGCTCTATTTACTGAGGCACCTAGCTGCCCCTCCACGTTTTCCAAAACCAACATGCTCATCATTTCTTACTGCATGGTAGTATTCAATCAAAAGGATATACCACAACTTGTATATCCATTCCCCAACTGATAGGTATCTTCTCAATTTCTAGTCTTTCACAACCACAAATAGAGCTACTTGAAATATTTTAGAACATGTGGATTCTTTTCTCCCTCCCCGCCTCCAATAACCCTGAGAAACAAACCTGATAGAGACATTGCCAGATCAAAGGGTATACATAGTTTTATAATTCTTTGGGCATAATTCTAGATTGCTCTCCAAAATGGTTGGATCAGTTCACAGTTCCACCAACAGTTTATTAGTCCCCCAGTTTTTCCATATCCTTGCCAACATTTGTCATTTTCCCTTTCTACCATCTAGCCAATCTGATTAATATGAGATGATATCTTGAAGTTGTTTTAATTTTCATTTCTCTAATCAATAATGATGTAGAACATTTTTCATATGACTATATATTGGTTTGATTTCTTCATCAAAAAACTGCCTTTTATAGCTTTTATTGATTGTTTATCAATATTATTTATCTCTCTACATAATAAATATATTATTTATCAATTGGAGAATGACTCATATTCTTATAAATTTGACAAAGTTCTTTATATATTTGAGATATGAGACCTTCATCTGAGAAACTATAAAATTTTTTCCCCAATTTTTTGCTTTCCTTCTAATTTTGGCTATATAAGTTTTATTTGTAGGAACCTTTTTTAATTTAATGTAATCAAGATGATCAATTTTACATCTCACAATTCTCTCTCTTGTTCAATAATTAATTCTCCTATCCAGAAGTCTAATAACTAATATGTTACATGTTCTTCTAATTTTTTAATATCTCCCTTGATATCTATGTTATGTACCTATCTTGACCATATCTTGGTAAATAATGTCAGATATCGATCTATACTCTGCCAGATTGCTTTCCAGTTTTCCAAAAACATTACCAAATAGTGAATTTTTATCACAAAAGTATTTGTCAAACACCAGTGTATATCTACTCTGTTCCAGTGATCCATCTTTCTATTTCTTAGCCAGTACCAGATAGTTTTGATGATAATATCTTATAATCCAATTTAAAGTTTGGTACTGCAAAATCTTCTTCTTGTAAGGGTAATGGGAATTTGAAGATCTTCCCTGTCCCTTAATAAGCCTAAGAGAATTTGAAGACCTTCCTTGCTTTGAAGATATACTCTACCCTCTAATAGGTTGAATGTAATCACATGGGGCCTGTGGCAAGAAGAGTTTGCTAAAGCATGGAACAGAGCCCACTGGAAATTGGGAGTCAGAGGAGTTAGAAATTCAAGAGAGGAAAAGAGGCACTGAGGGAGACAGACTTGTGAGTAAATGTTGGTTTGTGGGAAGGTTAAAGGATGCTATGGCTCTCTATGCTGTTATGGCTTATTGACTTCTTTACTACTATGATGGAATTGGCTTACTGGTTTTGGGATTCAGTTTTCTGGTGTCTGAATAAATGTTCTGCTTCTGTCTTATAAGTGTTATGTTTTGAGATTAAGCACTATGCCAGCATATTTATAGTGGCCATCAACACTGTGAATATTGAATTGGTGATGCATTTCTTTATATATTTTTAATTTGATATTCTTAATCTTTTGTTCTTCCAAATGAATTTTGTTATTATTTTTTCTAGCTCAAAAAAATATTTTTGGTAATTTAGTTGGGATGGCATTGAATAAGATTAGGTAAAAATTGTCATTTTTATTATATTGGCTCTGCCTACCCATGAACAATTAATATTTCTTCAATTATTTAAATCTGACTTTATTTGTATTAAAAGTGTTTTATCATTGTAAAACACAGTAACAGTCACATTGTGCAATGTGATTTTGATAAATTTTTTGATAGACTTAGCTCTTCTCACCAATGCAAGATCTAAAGGATCTAAAACAATTCCAAAAGACTCAGGATGGAAAATACTATCCACATTCACAGAAAGAAATTTTTAGTCTGAAGGCAGATGGAAACAAACTATTTGCTCTCCTTTTCTATTTTTGTTTTGTTTTGTTTCTTCTTGCTCATGGTTCCTCCCATTACTTGTGATTCTTTTTTACATCATTTCTAATGTGAATATATTTAATGTGAATGTATTAGTAGAGCCCATATCAGATTGTATACCATCTTGAGGAGGGTAAAGGGAAAGGAGGGGAAGAAAATTTAAAACTAAAATCTTACGGAAGTGAATTTTGGAAACTAAAAATTAATTATTTTTAGAAATAGTGTTTTATAATTATGTTCATGTAGTTCCTGCATTTGTCTTGGCAAGTATACTCCCAGGTATTTTATCCTGTCTTTGGTTATTTTAAATGGGGACCTCTTATTATCTCTTTTTTTTTCTTTTTTGGAGGGGGGAAGGTGTAAGGGTAATGTAATTTGAATTTGAAGATCCCTTTGTGTTGGCAAAGGTAGCAGGTACTTAGCACTTAGTAACTTATCTGTTGGGGAAACAGAAGGTATGAACTCCTGTCTCCTGTTACTGATGTAACAGGAAGGGGTTGGCTGAAACAGGAAGCTAATGCTGTGTGTATATAAGAAAAGCCCCAGAGAGGCACAAGCAGAATTTCTTGGAACCAGCATCTGGTGGCAGAGCATCTACCGAAGAGAGAATGAAGAACTGAGCCAGAATTTCCTGAGAACTTGTGGTGGTGGAGCTTCTTCTGAACAGGAGCCCAGGAGGCCAGAGCCCTGAGCCCAGAGCCTGGAGCCAGGAGCCCAGGTGACAGAGAAGCCCAGGAACCCAGGCCAGGAACCCAGGTAACAGAGGAGCCCAGGAGAAGCATGACTGGGATGCTGAGACTTTGTTTGTGGCTTGGTTGAGCCTTGAATTCCTTGGAGCAGAAATTGTGAAGGATCTGACATGGACCAGACCCTGTTAACCTCAGCGTCAGAGTAGAGCAGAACCTACCCAGAGAGCTGGACAAGGAACTGGGAGCTGTCTGCCATTGAACCCAGGTGACAGTGTGGTGAATCCAGGTAGAATCTGGGACCATGGAAGGGGATCTGGGGAAATCTGAGAATCGGGCCCCAAGTCAAGATGAAAAGACCTCTCTCCGGCTACTGAGAAATGATGAAATTGTAGTTTACTAGTGACCTAGGGGTGGAGGATTTGTGTATGATACTTAGTAATTGATTGCTGAATAAGTGACTGATTGAGTTAATCAAGACTTTGCTGAATAAGTGACTGATTGAGTTAACTTAAGAGTGCCCTATGTGTGGAAGACTTTGACTATTGTACTTTGAGACTATATTGTGATACTGACTAAGTTAACTTAAGACTTTGCCCCATGAGTGGAAGACTTTGACTATTGATTGTACTTTGAGACTATATTGTGATCTTATTATATTGTGATTTTCTGTGATACTTTGCCCCATGGTGGAAGACTTTGACTATTGTACTTTGAGAAGTTGTAATATTGTGAATGCTGTGCCTTGATTTTCTGTGAAAGTTTTTCTTTGATTTCCTATAGAATAGAGTGTTCACTGTACTGCATAATCAGAACCTTAAAAGCTGTTCACAGTAGCAGTACTCTGGAAAGCTGCTTGTGCATGGCATTACAGAAGGCAGGGCAATTGGAGTTAATTGACTTGTCCAAGGTCTTATGGCTAGTAAGTGCTAAGTGTCTGAGGCTGGATTTGAACTCAGATCCTCCTGACTCCAGGACCAGTGCTCTATTCACTGTACCACCTAGCCACCCTTTATTATCTCTTCTTGCAGGGTTGACGATATACAATGATATAGGGTAATAAATAAAAATGTTGATGATTTATGCAGGTTTATTTTATAATCCTGCTATTTTGCTAAAATTATTAATTGTTTCAACTAACTTTTTAGTTGAATCTCTAGGATTTTCAAAGTATATCATCATATCATCTGCAAAAAGAGAGTTTCATTATCTCATTGTTCATTCTGATTCCTTCAATTTCTTTTTCTCTCTTATTGCTAGCATTGTTAGCTTTTCTAATACAATATTTAATAATGTTGGTCATAATCAGCATCCTTGTCTCACTCCTGATCTTATTAGGAAGATCTCTAGCTTATTGCCATTAATAATAAGGCTTGCTTATGGTTTTAGGTAGATGCTTCTTATCATTTTAAAGGAAAATTCATTTCTACCTATGCCTTCAAATGATATATAATAGGAATGAGTATTTTGTCAAAAGCTTTTTCTGCATCTATTAATATAGTCATATGATTTTTGTTACTTTTGTCATGGATATAATAGTGAATCATTTTTCTTAAGAGCCTCACACCACCCTTGAGTAGTACCTTGACTATGAATAAACAACAAAAGACCTCTTATAGAGAAATTGAAAGCTGCCAGCACAAAAAGCCCCAAAACACACGAGGGAGTCAGCAACAGGAAACCAGAAAGTTGTATAAAGAACAAGGAGGCTTTGACCACCAAAGTCAATAGTATGGGAGAGAGCAAAACCTGACACTGAGACAAATTCCCAACTCAGAAACTGGATGTGAGTAAACAGGAAAAGATTTGAAACACCATGAAGAAATACTATGGGCCCTTATTTTTCTTGTTTTGTCTGTGTTTTGTGTTGTTGTTGTTGTTTTGCAACATGGCTAATATGGAAATAGGTTTTGCAAAACTTTGCATGAATAATCATTATCATATTACTTGCCTTTTCAAGGGGAGAAAAAGGAAGAATTTGGAACCCCAAATTTTTTAAAATGAATGTTAAGAAAAATTTACATGTAATTGGGAAATGTTTAATGAAACAAACTAAAATATATTTTAAAAAAGAATATTATGGGTCAAGAATTACTAAGTAGGGAAATCCAAAAGACTGTAGTTCCACAAAACATATATATATAAGTAGGACCTCAGAGAGGCCTTAGCCTTAAAGACTATAAGAGTAACTGGAAGAAATGAAGGAAGACATAAAAATTGAAATAAGAGGTCTGGAGGAAAAAAATTAGGAGCACAAATAACTTTGGGCAATAATTTACAACTTACCAGAGTAGTGGACTCACTGAAAACTAAAATGAACCAAATAAAAACCAATGATTTTAAGAGACAAGAAATAATTTTTTAAAAATCAAGAGATAGAAAAATAAGGAAAAAATAGATATCTATTATTTTTTAAATTGACATAGAAAACATGTCAAGGAGAGACAATCTAAGAATTATTAGACTCCCTGAAAACCATGACCCCCACAAAATAACAACAACACATAGATACCATATAACAAAAAAATCATAAATGAAAACTTTTATAAGGGGGCTCACTTTGAGAAGCGTTCTGTGATTTGATCAGATGAGACTCTGGGAAGCCGTTGTTGAGAGCCCCCCCCCCACTTTGAAAAACCCAGATGTTGATTTACTATGGATGTAATGGTTGGACAGTTTGGAAACCTGTCTACTTGATCTCCTTCTCTGTCTTGATAATTCTGTCTGTATACTCAGAAGTTCAGGGTGCTGACCTTTTTCCCCTGAACTAGGTAAATGATATATATTTGACTCATTAAAGTAAGCTTGTTCACCAATTTTGAGTTGCTTTCCTTTAGCAAAGCAGATCTAAGAACCTGTATTGGCAGCCACCCTGGGGATGCTGGGGTGCTTGCTGCTACAAAATGGCAATGAGGATGGGATCTGCAGAGTAAAAGGAAAGCATGGGGGCTGGGATAATTATTTGTTTCCCAGTTGTGGTAGCTGTGACTCTGTGGAGTCATGGAGCAGGAGAAAAGAATGACCTGCATGCGGACTTTGCTGAGCTGAGAGCAGGAATGGTGAGTTGCCTGCATCTGGACCTGGGCAGAAGCCAGGAGCAGCTGCCACCTGTGGGAGGAGAAGGAACCCAGGAATTCAGAATTCAGCCACAGGAAAAGATAAGAACTGAGCAGCAAAGCAGGGGGCACTGAATGTGTTTCCTTGCTGCATCCCACAGTTTGGAACCCAGGGGGAGGATGGACTTGTGACTATGGTGGGTGAGATGAAGTGCTGTGGACCCTCAAGGACCCCACCTTGTTGGTTTTGTTTCCCAGCCCCCTCTCTGTACTTGGAAGCAGGGACTGGAGCTGTGTGAGGAGGACACCCCTCTTCTCCCAAGAGAACTTTATTTGGACTCTTGTTTTGAATTGAGGTGATAATGCAATGTACTTTGTGTTTGTTTAAGGCCCAGTGGTCACTTTGGTAACTTTAGTTCTGTATCTTGAAGATGTGACCTAAGAGATGTTCAGTGCTAATTCAAAAGTAAATTGTCTATGCTATGGGCATGAAAGATCTTGGGAGCAAATGTAATGGAAATGCAAATTTAAAGATCTTCCCTGCCCCTAGGCCCTTTGATAGGCTTAAGAGACTCTGAGAACATTCCTTGATTTGAAAATATACTCTGCCTCTTAATAGGCTGAATGTGGTCATATGGAGCATGTGGCAGGAGGCTTGGTTTTCAGGAATGCCCACACCTTGATGCTGTGTGATTGGGCAGTGGGTCAAGAGGGTGGTTACATTCTCTGGCCCAGGAGAAGGCTATATAATCCTTGCTATGAGGCTTTACTTTGGGGCTCACTTTGAGAAGTGTTCTGTGATTTGATCAGATGAGACTCTGGGAAGCCATTGTTGAGGTTGTTGAGAGTCCCCCCCTCCTCCCTTCCCCTCCCCCCCGCCCTTTGAAAAACCCAGATGTTGATTTGGTATGGATGTAATGGTTGGACATTTTGGAAACCTGTTGACTTGATCTATTTCTCTGTCTTGATAATTCTGTCTGTATACTCTGAAGTTCAGGGTGATGACCTTTTTCCCCTGAACTAGGTAAATGATATATATTTGACTAATTAAAGTAAGCTTGTTAACAAAAAAAAAAAACTTTTATTAGAACCAGACTGAAAATTCTAAGGAAGTCCTACACAAATTCCTGAGCTTCCAAGTCAAATTAAAAAATACTTCAAATATCCAGAAGGGAAGAATTCAAAAACCTAGGAATCACACAAAAGTATACTGCACCTTACATAACAGAGAAAAAATCTTGAGAAATTATATTTTTAAAAGGCAAAATTAAAGGTGGACAACCAAGAATTACTTGCAGAATCAAAGAATTTCACTCAAGTTAATGGATATGTATTAAGTACCTCCTATGTACCAGGCACCATGCCAAGAAATGAAGATACAATAAAGGCAAGAAGAAGCAGAAACAAAATCAAAATAAAACTAAATATTTATCCTTGCTCTCAAGGAGTGCACAGTCCAATAGGAGAGCCACTGTGCAAAACAACTCAGTTCAAACAAGATATTGTTGATGAATGTTAGGAGGTCCCCTGAGCTTGTCTTTTTAAGTTGCCATATTTTTACAGAAACAGGGTATGTAGATCCTGAATGTGCCAAGGATGAATCCTCCCCCTCACTCTACCTGACATAATTTGCTGTTTGCATCCCAAACTGGACGCCCTTGGTGTCATTGGAATTTGACAGGCACCAGTCAGTCACACTAGGCTAAGAAACTGCTTGTGTGGCAGATCAGCATATCTTCTGTGGGGATAAAAATTATCCAACCTACAATAAGAGAAACTGAGGCAGAGTCCTAAGCCAATGGCACTTTATTAAAGGGTCCATGATCCTCTGTAATAAAGTGGACCCCAGATCTTCCTCACAATCTGAGATGCCCCATCCTTCCAGGGGTTAGATATGTAAACATTCAAGAACAGCTATACCAGACACAGAATATTTCCATTGGTTGGCATATGATATATAGGTTAAAATAAGCAAAATAATACATCAGCAGAGACAAGGGTTGGGCAAGGCAGGAAGTATTTCCAAAGGATAGGTGGTCAAAAGGTGATCATAAGATGGGTGAAGCATAGGGCATCTCTACTGACAAAGTGGTCATAAGATGGTCACAAGATGGACCTACTCATGTTGGACAAGAGAGAATGGTCCACAGGTACAAAAATAATTTGGGAGAACTTTCCACATAGTTGAGTCACCTCTATCACACTGGGCTTGGTCACTGTGACAAGGAAAAACAAGGGTGGAGGGCCTCTTGCCATCTTCCCATGATTAAGCAAGTGGTCTTACCAACTGCAGCTCACAGCTATAGAGTAAAATATGGAACTTATAATCACTACCCCTATCATATCAAATTGACTAATACTGATTGGAATAGGGTAGGGGTCTTCAATGAATCAATTTCCTCACTTCATAGTCTAGCAGTTCCCAAGAGAAAAGGATGCAGCTTTTGCCATACTCCCCTTGAAGAAGGATTTTGTCCTTTTCCCACCTTTACTACACCTTTTCCCCACTTATGCCATGCCCCTTTAAGTGGAGATTTATGTTATCTCCTCCTCCTTTTGTCCTATTGTCATAAATATACAAACTTCTATACAGATTGTAAATTCTTTGGGTTCCACAAGCATGGTTTTTTCTCTTGTAATAAACCTAAAAATCTCATGAACTTGTGGTTCCCTGTTCACAATATATACTGCTAAACTGTTGACAGTTTCAGAGTGAAGACACTAAGATGAAGAAAGAACAGGAAAGTCTTCTTTCAGAAGGTAGAAACTTGTAAAGTCAAGCAAGAGTAGCATTCCAGAGGACTGCTGCTGTGAACAGCTTTCAAGGTTCTGATTACATAGTATAGCAAACTCTCTATTCAGTAACAAATCAGAGCAAAAGATTCACAGAAAACAAAGTACAGCATTCAGAATGTTATAACTTCCCACTAAAATAACCCCATAGTTTTCACCAAATTGGTCACATAGTTTTAAGCAAAGTACATTCATTTAGTCAATTACAGAATCCTCAGTTCAATCACAAAGTACAAAAGTCAAAGTCCTCCACCCATGGAGTACAATTAAGTTACAATTTCATCAGTCACTACTCAGTACCCTCTTAAGGGGTAGTGGAAGGTACAAAGGCCATCCACCCCTAGGTCACAAGTAAGTTACAATTCCATCAGTCAGGATTAAATACCGAAGGAGAGGTCTTTTCATCTTGACTCGAGGCAGGCTCTCTGCTTCCATGGCTCCAATTCCACGGTCCCAGCTCCTGCCCAAATCTAACCAGCTGCCACCTGAGTTCAAAGAAAGACAGTTCCCAGTTCCTTGTCCACCTCTCCATGCAGTTCCTGCTCCACATTGAAGCTCACAGTATCCAGTACACCTCAAGTCCTTCACAGTTTCTGTTCATGGGAAGAGAAAACTTAGATATCTATATCTATACCACAATAATATCTACACACATAAAGCTTAGCAGAATTATAACAATATTCACACACATGGTCAGCACCATCATCTCAATTCACTTTCTGCCTGTGAAATCAACATAGACCCAAAACAGACAGACAAAGTACCAACACCACAGTCATGCTTCTTCTGGCAGCTCCGGCTGGCCCTTGGAATCTTCGGCAGCTCTGTCTGGTTCTTAGAAGCTCTCAGGAGGAGTTTGGCTGGCTCTCAGAAGATGCTTCTTCACTACAAGTTATATTTTCAAAATCAAAATCACTTTATCCAGCCTCCAAGAAATTCTTACTCAGTTCTCAATTCTCATTTCTCTTCTTAGTTCTTCTTAATTCTCAGTTCAGTCTTCAGTCCAGCAGCAGCATCCCAGCCTCCAGATGCTCACTGAGAGAAATTCTGTCTCTCTTTCTCTCTGGCAGTAGTTGCTCTGCCTCCATGATGCTTGCCCCAAGAAATTCTGACTCTCCCATCTGGGGCTTTTTCTTATATATGGTATTAGCTCCTCCCTGTTCAGTCCCTTCCTGTTACATCAGCAATGGGGGTTCATAACCTTCTGTTTCTTAACAGAGGCTTGATATAATTAATTTGAAACTGGGTGCTAAGTACCTGTTAGCTTGCCAATACAAAGGGATCTTCAAATTTCATTACTATTGCAAATCTTTAACTGAGACTTTTAGGTAGACAGGAAAGCTAATTTGAGAGTTGACAGGGATCTCAACACATAGCTAGTCCAATCCATATACCAGAGGAATCCTCACTAAAATATAGCTAACAAGAGGTCATCCAGTTTCTGAAGACCTTCATAGAAATAGAGGATAAGACTCAGCATTGTCCTATAGGGGAAGAAATGAACTTTTAATCTAAAAGGACTTCAAAGTATTCTTGGAAAAAAAAAGACCAGAACTAATTAGAAACTTTTAAATGCAAATGCTATCATCATAAACCTCAATATATTTAAGGAATTGGAAAGGGTTAAATAATAACGAAGCACTTATATTCTAGCACAGGAAAAGGAACAAATGTCCTCCAAAATCCTAATGACTTCAAGGGATGTATAGAAATTAAGTGACAGTAGTTTTGAAGATTTTAAAAGGGGAAATGTATGTAGGGCACAGAATTTACTATTTCTCATAATTAGGGTGCATGAGAAAAAGAGTACATTAAAACAGAGCAAGGGTATATCAAACATCATATGAGTCTCACTTTCATCTGAACCAGACAATGTACAATTGAACATGCACACACATAAACAAACATATATCATACATATACATTTGTACACACACTCAAAGAGTTTGACATGCTGATACATTAAACTCAAAAAGAAAACATTGGGACAGGTTAAGGGGAGAACATGTCTTAAGAAGGAGGTCAGGGGCAGCCAGGTGGCTCCATGAGTAAGAGCACCGGCTCCAGTGTTGGGATGACCTGGATCAAATCTGGGCTCAGATACTCAGCACCACATGCAGAAATAACTGGCTGTGTAACCTTGAGCAAGTTACTTAACCCCGATTGCTTAAAAAATTTAAAAAAATTTTAAAAAGAGGGAGGTTAAAACAACAGAGGTTATAGTCACAAAATTTTTTTAAAAAATTTACTTTTAAGGGGTAAAGTATAAATGGAGGATTATAAGAAAGAATATGTAAGAACTTGATAGAAGAATAGCATTGAAGCAGAATCAGATGACTTTAAATACCAAGCACTAATGTTGGTTATAATTCTTCTCTTTCACTACCTTTTTTCTTCTCTGAGAAGGGGGGAGAGAGAGGGAAGAGGAAAAAAGTAAGTGTATATAATGGAGAGAAATACAATTAGCAATCATAACCATGAATGTGAAAAGGATGAACTCTGTGAAAGCAGGGGCTGTCTTTTGCTTCTTTGTATCCCCAGCACCTAGTACAATGTCTGGTATATAGTAAGCATTTAATATATGTTGATGGATTGAACTTTCTTATACAATAGAAAATAATATCAGAATCTGTGAATTGATTACAAGAAACACTTGAAACAAAAATTTACATAGAAATTAAAATTGGGGGCTAGAGAAAAAATTATTGTGCTTCAGGTGAGCTCAACTAAGAAGAGGTAGCAATCATTATTTTAGTTTCAGTCTGCTAGGTCTAAATAAAATTGCTAAAAACCCTCCCTTAGGTGGTGCAGTGAATAGAACATGGGCCCTGGAGTCAAGAAGACCTGAGTTCAAATTCGGGCTCTGTAACATTAATGCTACTTGCAGCTGCTGTGGGGGTGTAAGACTAACACCAAAACACAGGAGGACTGCTAGCACAGGTTCTTTGATCTGCCTTTTTAAAGGAAAGCAACTCAAAAGGGGTCCACAATCTTACTTCAATCAAACATATGTATCATTTACTTAGTTCAAGGGGAAAAGTCAACACCTTGAACTTCAGAGAAAATACAAACAGAAATTAAAAGTAGAAATAATAGCATAAAGAGCAACACACAGGGCTTCTAACCATCTGACCAAATAATACATACATCACAGACAACAGATAGATCCAACTGTCTAACCATTACATACATAAATAGTTACCAGAGAGAGAAGCACCAACATCTGGTTTTTCAAAGGTGGGGGGCTCCTTAACAGCTACCCAGAGTCTCATCTGGCCAAATCACATGAACACTCTTCCCATGAGTGAGCCCCAAAGCAAAATGCTAACCTCAAAGTATATATATGCTTCTTCAGGGTCAGAGGGCATCATTACCCTAGTGACCTAGGCACAAGTGACTCAAACTCATGTGACTTAGGCTTCCATGTGACGTAAGCAGATGACATGGGCCTATTAATGGATAGGAAAGATCTTCCCATTAAGTAAAAAATACATTAACAATATAGCCTCAGACACTTGGCACTTACTAGCTGTGTGACCTTGGTCAAGTCACTTAACCCCAATTCTCTAGCCTTCTCCCTCCAAAAAAAAAAAAAAAGAAATTATAAAACCCCTCGCTAATAAGGACAAACAAAAAGCTCTTTAGTACAAGACACCACACAACCAGCACAATTTGGGAAGTGTTCCTTGGGTTAAAATTTAGTTTTTTCCTTTCCTAATTCTTATATGTGGGCAGAAATAAGAGCCTCTCTTACAGATAACTAACTTAGGATTTCAATGATCTTACTCCCTCATTTAACTACAAAAAATTTGAGGCAGAACAAAAAGTAGGCTAAGGAGGCAAGGTCAATGTTTGTCATTCACCTCACCTGATTTTCTGTCTTTATCATGGTTGTCTGTTAGAAGCAAGACCATCTTCCTACAATTGCTCTTTTGAAGAAATTTATACTTGATTGACTGACATTTATGTGACAGGCTCCGAATCTTACTTTTTTTTTTAATCACAAATCAGCTTTTATTTTTTTAAATCAAGATTTTAAAGAAAGAACTGATTATATCAATGTTGTTGTTTAGTTGTTTTAGTTGTGTCTGATTCTTTGTGACCCCATTTGGGATTTTCTTGGCAAAGATATTGGTTTGGTCTGCCATTTCCTTCTCCTGCTCATTTTACAGATGAGAAACGGAATCAATTAGGCTTATGAGACTTCCCCAAGGACACCAAACTAGTAAGTGTCTGAAACCAGATTTGAACTCAGGAAGCTGATTCTTCCTGACTCCAGATCTAGAACTCTATCCAATGCACCACCTAGCTCCCCTGTGACTATATCAATAAGGAGCACAAAAATAAATCCTCATTTCCTAAATGTAAAATGCCTCTTATCATTCAAATATTCAAATGGATCTATGCTCTCATTGATATGAATATTTCATATGATGATACAGCTTACAACTCATCCATGCCTATCCATTCTGTGCAATTTTTGTCCATGTTTTTCCATATGTTTACCACCAGGGATTGATTCATCTAATATTCTGACTACCTTCTTTGTTTTCTCCTGTCATCACAAAGAGACCAGACCAGTGGAGGAGGATACAATTTCTTGCCTTTACAATAGGACCAGTCTATCTTTTTTTTTTTCCTTAATCACACATTTCTTTGAAATTGTCTTTTCTTCCCACTCTTTTTCAAAAGAAAAAAATTGTCCTATTTGTGGGCCCCTTCATATGTGTGTATCTATATATGTATTTATATTTGTGCATGTATATACATGTATGCTATACATGCATGTGTGTATGTGCAAATATTATTTAATTTTAAATATGCACATACATGTGCATGTATGTGTGTGCATATGTTCACATGCATGTATTTTGTATATAAAATTATACTAGGAACATGTGTGTGTACCCCATGTATGTGAGGAAATGTTTTATTGTACTTTCTTCCTACTATATAACTTTATTCAAGTATTTTGCTTTGAATCATGTCCCTTTGCTGAGTAGTAAAAATAAAGGCATTGGTAGAGTGCCTTGAACTTAGGGGTAGGTGCTTCTCTAGGGGCATGCATATGCAAGATGAAGAAAGCCCCCACATGCTAAATTAATAATGACTTCAGTTCTTTTGTATGCCTTCTCCCACAAGTCCAGTATCCTCTTCCCTTCCCACAATGAACACCTATGCTGATTGAATATACCAATACCCAGGAGTTCCAGGGAAAATCTCCACAACAAAAGTATGGCTTAAGTCTAGGGCTTTCCTAAATTAGATTAATAGCATTCTTTTTAAAACTGGAATTCACACTATAAAGTAGTTATTTGGAATTAAAACTTTTTCTCTACCACGAACACAAAGATGAAAGACTTGTTGCTTAAACGAATAACTAAAAAAAAAAAACATGAAACAATAATCCATCACCTATTCAATTGTGCCTTAGGGTAAAAACACTTTGTTGGACTGCTTTTATTTTACTTTCATCTCTGACCTGCATCCTGTGTACAACTCACAAGCTCAGATCTCCTGGCAAGCTAGGGCATGGCTAAAGATTTACTAGTCCTGTCAGCAACAGCACCTTCCTGGCAGCTTCTCCTGGTTGCAGTGCACTTTCTCCTTAGGAAAGCAATATAATAGCAAGAAGCACCTCCTACCAGACAACCTATACTGACTAAAGAACTCCTGACGTCTTGAATTCAGGAGGTTATCATCAATGGTATGAACATTCATTTCATTTTATGTATCAGATCTATGGAGAACGAAAGAATTAATGACTAAAAGAAAGAGAGAATTATGAAATGCAAAAATAGATAATTTTGACTACATGAAATCTAAAACTTTTCCCATAAACAAAATCAATGCAGCCAAGATTAGAAGGAAAGCAGGAAATTGGGGAAAATTTTTACAGCAAGTTTCTCTGATAAAGGCCTCATTTCTCAATTGTATAGAGTAATGATTCAAAATCATAAGAACATAAGTCATTCCTCAATTTAAAAATGATCAGAGGAAATAAACAGGTAGTTTTCAGAAGACAAAATTAAAGCTACCTATAAACATATTTTTAAAATGCTCTAAATCATTGTTGATTAAAGAAATGCAAATTAAAACAACTTTGAGGTACCACCTCACACTGATCAGATTGGCTAATATGACAGAAAAGGAAAATAATAAATATTGGAAGTTATGTGGGAAGATTGGGACACTAATGTATTGCTGGTAGAGTTGTGAACTGATCCAGCAATTCTGGAGAGCAATTTGGAACTACACCCAAAGAGCTATAAAACTGTGCATACCCTTTGATCCAGCAAGGCCCCTACTACATCTGTATCCTAGGGATCGAAGAAAGGGGGGATGAGAAGGACCTATTTGAACAAAAATATTTATAGCAGCTCTTTTGCAGTTCCAAAGAATTAGAAATTGAGAGGATGTCCATCAAGTGAGGAAGGACTAAGCAAGTTGTGATATATGATTATGCTGAAATGCTATTGTGCTATAAAAAAATAACAAACAGGATGCTTTCAGGAAAACTTAGGAGGACTTTTATGAACTGATGTAAAGTGAAGTGAACAAAACTAGGATAATATTGTACATATTAACAGCAGTATTATATGATGATCAACTGTGAATGACTTAGTTATTCTGATCAATACAATGATCCAAGACAATTCTTAAGGACTTATGATGAAAAATGCTATTCACCTCCAGAGAAATCTGACAAAGGCTAAATATAGATCAAAGGATGTTTTCTTTCAGTTCTTTTAACTATTTTTAAAATTTTATTTATTTAATTTTAGTTTTCAACATTCACTTTCATAAGATTTTGGGTTCTAAATTTTCTCCCTCTCCCTCCACTCCTCCCTCCGCAAGACAGCATGCAATCTGATATAGGCTATACATATAAATCCTTACTAAATATATTTTCACATTAGCCATGTTGTAAAGAAGAATTAGTATTGATGGGAAAAACCAAAAGAAAGAAAAGACAATAAAAAAAGAGCAAATAGTATGCTTTGATCTGCATTCAGACTCCACAGTTCTTTCTGGGGAGTCTTTCTTTCTTTCCATAATGACTCTTTTGGAATTGTCTTAGATCCTTGCATTGTTGAGAAGAGCTAAATCTATCAAAGTTAGTCATCATACAATGTGGCTTTTACTGTGTACAATGTTCTCCTGGTTCTGCTCATTCACTCAGCATCAATTCATATAAGTCTTTCCCAGTTTGTCTGAAGTCCATTTGCTCATCATTTCTTATGGAACAATAGTATTCCATCACATTCATACACCACAATTTGTTGAGCCATTCCCCAATTGATGGGCATTCCCTCAACTTCCAATTCTTGGCCACCACAAAAAGTTGCTATAAATATTTTTGCACATATGGGTCCTTTTACCATTTTTATGATCTCTTTGGGAAATAGATCTAGAAGTGGCATTGCTGGATCAAAGGATATGCACAGTTTTATAGCCCTTTGTGCATAGTTCCAAATAGTTCTCCAGAATGGTTGAATCAGTTCATAACTCCACCAACAATACATTAGTTTTCCAATTTTCCCACATCTCCAACACTTATCATTTTCCTGTTTTGACATATTAGCCAATCTGATAGGTGCAATATGGCACCTCAGAATTATTTTGATTTACATTTCTCTAATCAATAGTGATTTAGAGAATTTTTTATATTACTATAGGTAGCTTTCATTTCTTCATCTGGAAACTACATATTCATATCCTTTGGCCATTTATCAATTGGGGAATGACTTCTATTCTTATAAATTTGACTCAGTTCTCTATATATTTTAGAAATGAGGCTTTTATCAGAAACACTGATTGTAGAAATTGTTTCCCAATTTTCTGCTTCTTGGTTACATTGGCTTTGTTTGTGCAAAAATTTTTCAAAGTAATTAATCAAAATTATCTATTTTGCATTTCATAATGTTCTCTAACTCTTGTTTGGTCATAAATTCTTCCCCTCTCCATAAATCTGACAAGTAAACTATTCTTTGCTCTCCTTGTTTGCTTGTAGTATCAGTCTTTATATCTAAATTGTGTACCCATTTTGATTTTATCTTGGTATACAGCGTAAGATGTTGGTCTATGCCTAGTTTCTGCCATACTATTTTCCAGTTTTTCCAGCAGTTTTTGTTAAATAGTGAGTTCTTAGCCCATAAACTGGAGTCTTTAGGTTTATCAACAGTAGATTGCTATAGTCACTGATTACTGTGTCTTATATACCTAACCTATTCCACTGATCCACCACTCTATTTCTTAGCCTGTACCAAGTAGTTTTGATTATTGTTGCTTTATAACTCAATTTTAGATCTTGTACAGCTTGCCTAACTTAAACTTATGACATAACTGGTAGATCATAAGTTCTGGATATATGTTTCCTCCATAATTCCTCTTATGTTTCCTCAGTAACATATTTAATATCACTTCTTGTGATTAAGACTTACCAGTAACATGCTTTAGCTTATTTATGCCTACCAAACATCTATTCATCTTTCAATTGTCCTTTATCTTATTTATAATCTTAGTTTTCCTGAGATCACAACTGTCCCATACTCTGAAATCTATATTATACATTTAATACTGTATGGAAACAGGAAACCTAGGTACAAGTTGTCTCGTGAGTATACATATAGATTTTGTTGAAACAACTCTGGTGTTGGAGAGGAAAAGGAAGGAAGGAAAGAAGGAAGAAAGGAGGCATTTATTAAGCACCCACTATATGCTAGGGACTGCCCTAATTGCTTTACAAATATGCTTTCATTTGATCCTCACAAGAACCCCCAAAACCTAGGAGGTAGGTGCTATTATTATCCCCATTTTATAGCTGACAAAATTGTAGCAGACAGAGGTGACTTGCCCAGAAACACAGCTAATAAGTGTCAGAGGTCTATTCAAACCCATTTCTTGATTCCAGACCCAAGATATATAGTGTCAATTAGCTGCCTTTGGAGCTGGAATTATAGTATGCAAAGAAATGATGCAAAGAAAGACCTATTAGGATAAAGTTCCTAGAATTGTACTGGGTCTGTGTAAGCCTACCCCTAGAGCTTTGGTAGGTTCTGGGTTACAGGTTATATTAATAATCCTCTATTTCATTTTATTCAATTATGTAAGCACATACGAAATTAAAAGAGCCTGAACCTGAAACATCCTGAGACAAAGGGCTGCTTGATTGTTCATACCACTTGAATAAGAAGGGAGTCACTAATTCTAACAAGAGTTTTATCAAGATAATTCACTGGTCTTAGCAAAGTCTTTTTCTTTTTCTTTCTTCAAGCAATTGGGGTTAAGTAACTTGCTCAAGGTTACACGGTCAGTTATTTCTGGGTGTGGTGCTAAGTATCTGAGCCCAGATTTGATCCCCAGGTCATCCCAACACTGGAGCTGGTGCTCTTACTCTCTGAGCCACCTGGCCACCCCTAAGCAACTGGGGTTAAGTAACTTGCTCAAGGTTACATGGCCAGGTGTTTCTGGGTGGGTGCTAAGTGTCTGAGCCCGGATTTGATCTCCAGGTCATCCCGACACTGGAGCTGGTACTCTTACTTGCTGTGCTACCTGGTCACCCTAGCAAAGTCTTTTTCAACAACCCAAACAATGACTGTAGATATGGACATCACCAAAGGATCAATATCAAAATCAGCTTGATTATGTACTTTCTATCCAAGCTGTATACAGTCAGTTAAATTGAGATCTAGAGCTGACTGTGGCTCAAATCATAAGGTTCTTATTGCAAAATTCAGATTTAAATTTTTAAAAGTAGGGAAAATCATTAGATCATACAAGTACGACCTAACTAACATTCCTTATGAATATGAAGTAAAAGTGATGAATAGATTTAAAGGTTTAGATATAGTAGATAGCCTGAAGAACTATGGACAGAGGTTAGCAATATTTTATGGGAGGCAGCAACAATAAAAAAAAATCCCAAAGAAATAGAAAAGCAAGGGACGGTTAGGTGGTGCAGTGAATAGAGCATTGACCCTGGAGTCAGGAGGACCTGAGTTCAAATCTGGCCTCAGACACTTAACACTTACTAGCCGTGTGACCTTGGGCAAATCACTTAATCCCAATTGCCCTGACTTCCCCCTCCAAAAAGCAAAAAAAAAAAAAAAAGAAAGAAAGAAAAAGAAAAAAGAAAGAACTAGAAAACCAAGAAAGCAAAATGACTCTCTGATGAGGGTTTTTTTTTTTAAAGCAATTGGTGTTAAGTAACTTGCTCAAGGTTACACGGCCAGTTATTTCTGGGTGTAGTGCTAAGTATCAGCCCGGATTCGATCCCCAGGTCATCCTGACACTGGAGCCGGTGCTCTTATTCACTGAGCCACCTGGCCACCCTCTGATAAGGTTTTAAAAATAGCTGAGGAAAGAAGGAAAGTGAAAGGGTAAAGAAGAAGGAAAAATATACCCAAGTGAATTCAGAATTCCAAAGAATAAGTAAGGAGAAATAAGAAGGTTCTTTTAAATGATAAATGCAAAGAAACAATAAAATGGGAAAGACAAGAGATCTTTAGATCAAAAGTAGAGATATCAAAAGTACAAAAGTAGAGATATCAAAAGACAAAAGTAGAGATATCAAAGGAAACATTTCATGCAAAAATGGTCATGATAAAAGACAAAAATGGTAGGGACTTAACGGAAGCAGAAGGATTAAGAAGAGGTGGCAAGAATAAACATAAGAGCAAAGGATTCTGGGAGGATGACTGAGTAGGTCAGAAAATTCCAAATTTCCTCCACAAACAAGACAGATCATCTCAAAGTGAACACAGAATGGCAAAAAGTTGGGGGTAAAGTAGTTGTCCTCCTAAGACAACTTAAGAAGACCTCAAAAAAGACTCAATGACATTCACAGGCTGAGGTTTGGCCTGACTCAAGTGCAAACACCTCCAGGCTGATTCCACTGAAACAACAAACACTGGATCAGAAGGCAGCCTCTCCCTTAGGAATGTTCACCTCATGGTGTGGAGAGCCAAAGAGGCCTGATTCAGGACTCAGATATTAATCCTAATAACGGACTTTAATATAAGAGCTCTTTGAGATGTGGCTTTTTTGTTAAGCTAGCTCCTGAGTTCTTTGTTATGGGTTACACTTATAAGGATGTTACTTGAGTTCTGAGATCAATAGGCTCTACCCCAAGATTTTAGTTATTGAGAGCCAAAATATTTGATTCAGCGCTCAGGTATCTTTGGGTGGTCAGCTCTAAATGTAACGTCTTTTGATTGCAGCTTTGGCTTTGAAGTCTGCTCTCAATTGTATCTGATTATGACTACAGCTACATTAGGATGTACCTGAGGCCTAGCTCAAAGGTTTTACCCTAAGACTTTAGTTGCCTAACAAATCCTTATCAAATTATCCATTCTGTGCTGCTTCCAGGATATAACAGACAAAGATAATGATAAGAATACTCAAGTCCTATTCCTTTGTCTCATTTGCTCTATAAAAACCTTGTACTAAGAATCAATAAATGGAGTTCATAGTTCTTCCTTGAACTACCCACATGGTCTGGTCATTTCTTATTCACATCTCCGATCATGCTTAATGCTGGACACTGAGCAGCCCACAGCATCATGGACAGTGTTCTGGTTGGACTGCTGAGTATGGAAAGATTGAAGGACCCTTCACCATCTTGAGATGCCAGATACAGCTGTGCTGACCAGACAAAATCCCAGGCTATGGCTGTAGGTGAGAAGCAAGTATATGCCTGGTGAACATGGTAGCAGAAAGGGTGAGAGCCCTGCAGACTCTGGGCACTTGCAAGACAGCAGAGTCCCTGGTTTTGATTCCAGTATAGAGAGGAGAGCTGAAGTTTACAGCCCTAGGAGAGACCACAGAGAGCAAGAGTATTTGCAGGACAGTGTGGCTGAGGGTCCTGGCCATGCTTAGGGGTGGACAGTACCCAAGGCTGGGTCTCAGGAGAGAGATCAGAAAACAAGAGTAAAAAGAACCTAAGGCCTGGGGCTCCATTCCACAT
Source organism: Petaurus breviceps papuanus (assembly GCF_028583685.1). Lineage (NCBI taxonomy): Eukaryota > Metazoa > Chordata > Mammalia > Diprotodontia > Petauridae > Petaurus > Petaurus breviceps. The sequence goes on along the minus strand of NW_027187374.1, from coordinate 4,928,024 downwards.
ATCCTGGGACAAAAACCTGATTACAGTAATAAGCTGCTAATAAAATATAATAAAATAAAACAAAACAAAAATAAAAATAAAAATGAGCAAGCAAAAGAGAAAGAACCTGTGCTAATAGAGAAGACCTGGGTTCATAATCAGAGGAAGATAGTAGAGCTTAAAATGCCACTTCTACTTCAAAGAGAAATGATAACTGGTCACAAATCCAAAAAGAGTTCTTGAGAGAACTTAAAAAGGACTTCAGAAATCAAATAAGAGAAATCAATGAAAAATTAGGGAAAAAATAAGAGCAATGCAAGAAAAATCAAGAAAATTATGAAAAGAGAGGCAACCACTTGAAAATAGAGATCCAGGAACTTAAGGAAAGAAAATAACTCCATGAAAACTAAAACTGGGAAAGGGGAAGTGAATGACATCATAAAACACTAAGAAACAATAAAATGAAATCAAAAGAATGAAAAAAATAGAAACTAATATGAAGTATCTCATTTGTCTGATCCAGAGAACTGATCAAGGAGAGACAATATAAGAATCATTGGACTACCTGAACATTATGACCAAAAAAGGAATAGTGAGATAATTTTACAAGAAATTATTAAAGAAGGGGAAGCTAGATGGTGCAGTGAATAGAGCACTGGCCCTGGAGTCAGGAGGACCTGAGTTCAAATCCAGCCTTAAACACTTGACACCCCTACTAGCCATGTGACTTTGGGCAAGTCACTTAACCCCAATTGCCCTCCAAAAAGCAAAAAAATAAAAATAAACCAAATTATTAAAGAAAATTGCCCTGAAGTTCTAGAATAAAAGGGCAAAGTAGAAATAGAAAAAAAAATCCACTGATCACCACCTGAAAGAAATCCCAGGATGAAACATACAGGAATATTGGAGGCAAGTTTCAAAGCTCCCAGGTTAAGAAGAAAATATTTTAAGCAACAAGATAAAATCCCCAACTAAATACTGTGGAGATACAATCAGGAGTACAAAAGACCTAGCAGCTTCCACACTAAAAGACCACAGGTTTTGGAACACTATATTTTGAAGAGCAAAAGAGCTGGGGTTGAGACAAAACAAAAACAAAAAACTTGCCCAACAAAGTTGAGTATAATCCTAAACAAAAAAAAAAAAAAATGGACATTTAACAGACTGAAAGAATTTCAGGTATCTGTGACCAAAAAAACAGAACTCAGTGGAAAGTTTGACACATAAGATCTAAGAGAAATAAAAGGAAAATATTAAAGACCAATTATAAGGAACTCAGTAACATAAAACTACTTCTTATATGTGAAAATGTTATCAGCATTCTTAAGACTATCATTATTACTCGGGTAATTTGGAAGAAAGGTTGTAGTTCAGCTGAGTATAAAGGGGTGATTTAAAAACCAAAATTGGGTAGAAAAAGGTAAACAGGCATAATTATCTCATACAAATAAGGCATGAAAGGAAGGACTATTATAGAAGAAGCAGGTGGGGGTGGAGGACTGGTAATGCTAGAACCTTATTCTCATCAGATCTAGGGTAAAGAGGGAACAACATATATATCTAAAAGGGTATAAAAGTCTTCTAAATTTATAAAGAAATAAGAGGGTCAGGGGACAGGATAAGGGAGAGACTTTTAGAAGGATGTTTAGATCAAGTTTTAAGTTGTCTATTGTCCTTAGTTCTTGAAGAGGACCAAAATCACATCATTATAATAAAGTCAAGTTTCATTGCATTTGACTATGGCTGATCAGACCAATACAAGCTTGAAATGCTCTACCACAGGTTGGGCACAAATAGTTCATGTAAACATTTGGGGTGGATACTCTAAATTTTTGCATCCTGCCTTTCCTTTGAGCTGTTTCAATTCTACTTTGCTCATAGAGCAGTCCTGTGTCAGTGACTCCCATGTCACACAATCAATTCCAAAGTTCTTGAGAGTATCCTCATATCATTTCTTCTTACCACCATGTGAATGCTTGCCCTGTGTGAGTTCTCCAAAAAACAGTCTTTTTTGCAAGCATAGGCTTTGTGTTTGAACAATGTGGTCAGCCTATTAGAGTTTCACTCCCTGAAGCAGTTTGAATATTTGGCAGTTTACTTTGAGTAAAGACCTCAGTGTCTGGCATCTTATCCTGACAGGCAATCTTCAGAATCTTCCTAAAACAATTCAAATGGAAGCAATTCAGTTTCATGGCATGGTGCTGGTAAACTCTCCAGGTTTCACAGGCATACAATGTGAAATACAAGATTAAGATTTAGTAGGGTGGGGGGAGAGGATAAGAAAGGGGATTGGTGGTAAGAAGAATAAGGATTAGGGTAAGGAGAGAGTATAAGGGAGAGATTCTTTTAAAGGGTATGAATTAGAGAGGTACTGGTTAGAAGCAAACTAGAAGTTTGAGGAGGGATAGCGTAAAAAGAGAGACTGAGAAGCACAATAGTGAGGAAAAATAGGATGGAGAGAAATATACAAATAGTAATTACAATTTTGAATGTGAATAGTAATTATACAAATAATAATTATCATATACAAATAGTAGTTATAAATTTTGGATGAACTCATCCATAAAGCAGAAATGGATCACAGAATGGATTAAAAATCAGAATCTTAGAGAAGATTCTAGGAAGATGGTGGAGTAGATCAGAAAACTAAACTTTCCAAATTTCTTCCACAAAAAAAGACAGAACATTGCATCAGAGTGAATGCAGAGCAACAGAAATAAACAGGAGTCGGGGTAAAAAGTCATTTCCCCTATGACTATGTGAGAGGACATAAGGAAAGACTTGACCTCCAGGGACAGAGGTTTGACCTGAGTGAAGTGTCAGGGCAAATCTGCAGAATCAACAAACAGTAAGCCCTAGGGGCATCTGGCTGCTGAGGTAGCCTCAGTCCCAGGAACTTTCACTTCATGGACAGTGTGGGGATTGGACTCCTGAGAAGGGGAAAGCTGAAGAATCTTCCACTGTTGAAGGATGTCAAGCACAGTTGTGCTGACTTGACCTGTTCCTGGACTGTGGCTGCCAGGGAGAAGGAGCTAGCACATACCTACTGAGTATGGTAGCAGAGCAGCAGGGACCCTGCTGGCTGTTGGCACATGTAGGACAATAGAGTCCCTGGTTTCAGTTCTAAGGCAGAGAAGACAGTTGTATTTTGCAGCCACCTGAGGGACTACAGGGAGCAAAGTCATTTGTGGAACAGTGTGGCTAGGAGCCCTAGCATGCTTGGGGGTGGGGAGTATTGGGCCCCAGGACCGAGCTCGGAAAATAACAGTAAGGCTTGGGGCATCATTTTCCACATCTGGGTCTAGAACTTGATTATGATAATAGCTCCTAAAAAAAATAAAATAAAAATGAGTAAGCAAATGAGAAAGAGCTCAACCATAGATAGCTACAATAGGGATAAAAAAAGACCTGAGTCCATATTTAGAGAAAGATAGTGGAGCTAAAAAGACCACTCTTTTTTCAAAGAGAAACATCAAATGTTCACAGCCCCCAAAAGATTTCTTGACAAAACTTTAAAAAGACTTTAAAAATCAAATAAGAGAGAGTGAGGAAAAATTAAGAAAAAAGAGCAATAAAAGAAAATAATGGGGGAAAAGTCAACCAACTACAAACAGAGAATGAAAGACTTAATAAAATAATTCCTTGAAAACTAGAATTGAGCTAGGGGAAATCCAATGATATTATAAGACACCAAGAAATCATAAAATAAAATCAAAAGATGAAAAAATAGAAGAGAATATAAAACATTTCATCAGAAAGACAACTGATCTGGAGAAGAGATGGAGGAGAGATGACATAAAATAGTCAGATGATGTGAAAGGTATGATCAAAAAAAGAATCTTGATACAATATTATAAGAAATTATCAAGGAAAATTTCCCTGAAGTTCTAGAACAAGAAGGCAAAGCAGAAATAGAAAACAAAAATCCACCAATCACCAGCAGAAAAAGGTTCCAAGATGAAAACTTATAGCTCTCTTTGTGGTGGAAAAAATCTAGAAATTGCAGGGATGCCCATCAATTGGCAACTGGCTGAACAAGTTGTGGCATATGATTGTGATGGAATACTACAGCCCTATAAGAAATGATTGAGCTCAATTATTTTTAGAAAAACATGGAAAGACTTGCATAAAAGAGTGAAGAGCAAAATTAGCTGAACCAAGAGAATGTAGTATACAGTATCAACAATATTGGTTTGGGGTTGGGTTTTTTTGAGGCAGTTGGGGTTAAGTGACTTGCTCAAGGTCACTAGTAAGTCTCTGAGATTGGATTTGAACTCAGGCCCTACTGACTCCAGGGTGGCTGCTCTATCAATTGAGCCACCTAACTCCCCCAGAAATATTGTTTTAAGAACAACTTTGAGCAAACAAGTCAATTTGACAATTATAAACACCTAAATATTATAAATACAAAGACCTATGAAGGAAAATGCTATCTGCATCTAGAGAAAGAACTGATATATAGAATTATGTATATTATGGTTGTGTGTGTGTGTGTGTTTGTGGTAGATGCTATTGGGCCAGTGAGGAAAGGAGCAGTTTCCCTTCTTGCTTGTCCCCAACTTTGTATACCCCTGACTTTTAATCTAGTCAGTTCCCTCAGCCTGTTCCATTTGGGGAATGGAGCCATTTCTAGGGCACAGGAAGAGAGGATGAGGGGAAAAAAGAAAGTTACTTGATAACTTTATTATATATTTAAAAGGAAAAGCAAGAGAGAGAACTAAAAAAATTAATTCCAACAATTAAGAACTTCAGCAAAATTTCAGGATATAAACACAATCATAATCAGATCAATAATACTCAATTGCAAAACAAAAGAAAGAGAAATTCCATTTAAAATACATAGAGTGAGGGCGGAGCCAAGATGGTGGAATAGAAACAGGACTTCCTCGAGACTCTGGCTCCTTCCTCCTTCAATTCATGTAAAAGGTGACTCTGAACAACCTTTGGAGCTACAGAACCCACAAAATGACACAGAGAAGATAACCTCCTACTGAGGACAGCATGGAAGACCACCAGGAAGTGGCCAGGGCAGCGCTCTGGGAGATGACAACAGCCCTGCTCAAGCTGGAGGTCTTAGCCTCAGGGTGGCCACAGGCAGCCAATGGCTGGAGGGACTTCAGATCACCAGCAGCTGTAGCAGTTTCCAGAATTGTCAGCACATAGATGCTAAATACAAACTGAGAGGTCAGAGCACTGTGGATTTTGGGATCCAGTAGTTTGGGAGTGCTGTTGGCCTTTGCTCCTAGGGTGAGAAGTGTCTGAGGCATGGCAGCCATGCAGCTGCAGTCATGCGGCTGCTTCAGCTCCTGGCCTGGAGATTGTAGGGGGACCAAACGACCAGTCAGAGGCGTAATCACTTTTGCTTTAACCTGCTTGGATCTGGATTGCAGTCTAGAGTGGAGGTCCTGTGGTGTAAGACCAGCTTGTCAGAGTGTGTGGAGGCTTCAGAGAGGGCACACAACTAATACCTTCAGCAGCTGAGAAAACCCCAGGGTTTGGGATGAAGCTCCCCTGTCTGGTAGCAGAGGCCTACTGTGGCAAAAAGTCAAGTAACTGAGTGGCAACAAGAGCATACAAGGGAAGCAAAGCAAGCAGAGCAAACCAACTTTACACTCCTATTTTGGGGACAAAAAAGGATCAAAGCATGGAACAGGAGGAAGACAGTGAAGTCAGAATTCCTGTACCAAAAGCTTCCAAAAAAAAATAAGAGCTGGTTACAGGCCATAGAGGACATTAAGAAGGATTTTGAAAGCCAAATAAGAGAAGTGGAGGAAAAATTGGGAAGAGAAATGAGAATGATGCAAGAAAATTATGAAATGAGAGTCAACAACCCGGCTGAAGAAAATAACACCTTAAAAAATAGACTAACTCAAATGGCAAAAGAGGCTCAAAAAGGCAATGAGGAGAAGAATGCCTTAAAAAGCCAAATTTTCCAGATATAGAAAGAATCTCAAAAGCTCACTGAAGAGAATAATTCCTTGAGAATTAGATTGGAGCAAATTGAAGCTACTCACTTTAAGAGGAATCAAGATACTATAAAACAGATCCAAACAAATGAAAAAATAGAAGGCAATGTGAAATACCTCATTGGAAAATCCACTGACCTAGAAAATAGATCCAAGAGAGATAATTTAAAAATTATTGGACTACCTGAAAGCCATGATCAAAAAAAGAACTAGATATTATCCTTCAAGAAATTCTCAAGGAAAATTGCCCTTATGTTTAAGAACCAGATGGCAAAATAGAGGTAAATCCCAAAAAAGAAAACTCCTAGGAATATTATAGCCAGGTTCCAGAATTCCCAGATCAAAGAGAAAATATTATAAGCAGCCAGGAAGAAACAATTTGAATATTGTGGACACACAATCAGAATAACACAGGATCTGGCAGCTTCTACACTGAGGGATTGAAGGGCCTGGATATGATATTCTGGGGGGCAAAGGAGCTGGTATTAAAACCAAGAATCACCTACCCAGCAAAACTGAGTATCATGTTTCAGGGGAAAATATGGTCATTCAGTGGTATAGAGGACTTTCAAGTATTCTTTTCTTTTTAAAGCAATTGGGGTTAAGTAACTTGCTCAAGGTTACACAGCCAGGTGTTTCTGGGTGGATGCTAAGTGTCTGAGCCTGGATTCGATCCCCAGGTCATCCCGACACTGGAGCCGGTATTCTTACTCACTGTGGTACCTGACCACCCCTCTTTCAAGTATTCTCTATGAAAAAACCAGAGTTGAATAGAAAATTTGACATTCAGATACAAGAAGCAAGAGAAGCATGAGAAGATAAACAGGGAAAAGAAATCATAAGGAACTTATTAAAGTTGAACTATTTACATCCCTACAGGGAAAAATGATAATTGTAACTTATGAAACTTTTCTCAATATGAGAATAGTTGAAGGGAATAGAAATGTGTGTGTATGTATATATATATATATATATATAAACATATATACATATATATGTCTATATAGGAGGGTATATGGGCATATGAATACATATGTGAATGTATGTATATGTGTGTACAGGTATACATAGATAGAGGGCACAGGACCAATTTAATAGGAAAGGATGATACTTAAAAGGTGAAATTAAGAGGTGAGAGAGGAATATGAGAGGAGATGGGGAGAGACAGAATGGGGTAAACTGTCTCATATAGAAGAGGCAAGGGAAAATGGTAACAATGGAGGGGAAGAACAGGAAGGCAAAAGGGAATGGGTCCACCTTATTCTCATTGAATTTGGCTTAGGGAGGGAATGGCATACACACTAAATAGGGTATCTCACCCTACAGGAGAGTGGGGGGGGGAAGGGGATAAAAGGGAGCATGATGGAAGGGAAGGCAGGCTGGCAGGGAGGGAAGTTGGAAGCACTCACTTTTGAAAAGTGATAGGATCAAAGTAAGAGAATAGAACAACTGGGAGGTGGGATAGGAGGGAGAGAAATATATCTAGTCTTTTACAATATATCCACTATGGAAATGTTTTGCATAGCTACACATGTACAACCTATATTGAATTGCTCATCTTCCCAGTAAGGGTGGGTGACAAGGGAGGAAGGGAATGAATCTGGAATTCAAAGTTTTAAAATCAAATGTTTAAAAATATATGTATATATTATTAATATTAGGTTACATGTAACTGGGAAATAAGATATACAGGCACTGGGGCATAGAGATCCACTATGCCCTACTGAAAAGTCAGAGAGGATATGGGAGAAGATATGGGAGAGAGCAGATTAGAGGAGGAGATATCCAGTGGGATAGCTATTTTGGGGTGGTGGGTAGGGGAAAAACGGGGAGAAAATTTGTAACTCAAAATCTTGCAAAAATTAGCAACATAAATTAGAAGTTAATAAAGCATTTGATAATTAATAAATAAATAAAATACATAGAGTATATAAAATATTTCAGAGTCTGCCTTCTAAAATATACACAAGTACTATATAAATAACTACAAATAACCATTTACAGGAATACAGACCTAAATAATAGGGAACATATTCATTGCTCATGGGAAGGTCAAGCCAATATTACAAAAATGACAATAATACCTAATTTCATTTACTTATTCAATGCCACAAAAAAATTGAACTGATTACTAAGTAAAACAAGGAAAAATGTTAACAAAATTTATATGAAGGAAAAAGAAAGTCAGGAATTTTAAGAGAAATAATGAAAATAAAAAGGGCCTAGAAGTGCTAGATCTTAAACTATACTACAAAGCATAATTATTAAAAATAAATTGGTATTGGTGAAAAAATAGATTGATGAGTTGAATAGATTAGATATACAATATTCAGAAGCAAATATTCTGGCATGTTCCATAACAGCTACCAGGATAAAGACTCATTATTTAACAAAGACTGGACAGCAGTATAGAAGAATTTACATTTATAGCAACATTTCATGCCTTATACAAGAATAGGTTCCAGATGGGTCATAAGAAAATTAAAGAAACATGGAAAAATTTTCTATCAGATCTATGGAAAATTAAAAAAAAATTAAGACTGAACAAAGAATAAAAAAGATTAAAGAAGATTATGTGGATAATTTTGATTATACACAATTAAAAATTTTTTACATGAATAAATCCAATAAAGCTAAGATGAAAAGGGAGAAATTGATTTAAAAAAATCTTTGTTTCTCAGATAAAAGTCTTTTTTTCAATATAAATAAGGAGCTGGTTGAAATTTAAAAGAATAAGAGCCACTCTCCAGGTGATAAATGTCTTAAGGATGTGAAAAGAGAATTATTAAGGGAAGAAACCTGGGCTATATTTATGCATATATTTCATATGGAAAAAAACTCTGAATCACCATTAATTAGAGAAATGAACATTAAGGCAATTATGATATTCATATAGCAACCACTAGAGTGACAATAATGACAAAAAAGGAAAATAATAAATTGTTGCAAGGGGTTGTGGGAAAAGTCACACTGCTGCACTTTTGGTTTTGCAAATGGGTAGAACCACTGTAGGAAATAATTTTGAAATATACACAAAAAGTTACTGACTCAGCTATATCACAGCTATGCTTATACCCAAAAAGATTGGAGCAAGGAAAGGGTCCTTTAATAAAAAATATTTATAGGAGTTCTTTTTTTAACAGAAAAATACTGGAACCTGTGTGGATTCCCCTTATTGAGGAATGTCAGCTTTCTACTCCCCCCCACCCCCATTCTTATACTTCCACACATAATCTGATTAAATCACACTGGCCTTTTTGCTATTCCTCATACAAGACATTCAGTCTTCAAAGTCCAAGCATTTTTGTTGGATATGCCCCATGCTTGGAATGTTCTCCTTCCTCATTTTTGCCTCCTGGCTTTCCATCCTTCTTTTAAGTTCCAGTTTAAATCTCATCTTCTTTAGGAAGACTTTCTGAATCTCTTAATTTTAGCACATTCCCTATGTTGATACAATCCTAGTTGTTTCTATATAGTTGCTTTCACCTTGTCTACCCCATTAGACTAGTCCTCAAGGCTGCAGTTTCCCCACCCCCAGACTATGGCCTGACTGAAGCTGACTTTGTCCCCCATTCCCAGACCCATGAAATGCCTGAGGCCACCAGGTAGAAAGCTGACAATTCTAGGTAAAGTAATTCTTATATCCAATGCCATTCCAATTAAATTAACCAAAAAAAAATTTATTTTTACTGAATTAGAAAAAAAAAAAACCAAAATTCATTTGGAAGAGCCAAAAGTCAAAGGAACTAATGAAAAAAAAATGTTAAGAAAGGAAGTTTAGCAGTACCAGATGTTAAACTATATTATAAGGCAGTAATTATCAAAACTATCTGCTACTAGCTAAGAAGAAGCATAAATCAGTGAAACAGAGTAGACATACAATTTACAGCAGCAAATGAATGTAGATAGTAACCTTGTATATGACAAGAGTAAAGACAAGTTTTTTTTAAAGATAAAAATTCATTTTTTGGTAAAAATTGTTGAGAAAACTGGAAAACAGTATGGCAGAAATTGGGCATAGATCAATATCTTACACCATTTACTAAGATAAAGTCAAAATGGATAAATATAAGGAGAGAGATTACAAGAAAATTTGAAAAACATGAAACATATTACTTTAGCAGACTTATGGATAGGAGAATAATTTATGAATAAAAAAGAGCTAGAGAGCAGAGTGAGATATAAAATGTATAATTTCAATTACATTAAATTAAAAGGGGGTTGTACAAATAAAATTAATGTAGTCAAGATCAGAAGGAAAGCAGAAAATTGGGGGGGGGGAATTTTTATAGACAGTTTCTCAAATGTCTCATCTAAAATAAAGAACTTTGTCAAATCTATAAGAATATGAATCATTCCCCAACTAATAAATGGTCAAAGGATATGAAGACAAGCAGTTTTCCAACGAAGAAATCAAAACAATTTATAGTCATATAAAAATTCTCTAAATCATTATTGATTAGAGAAATGAAAATTAAAACCTTGAGATAGCATTTGGTATCTATCAGATTGGCTAAAATGATAGAAGTGGAAAGTGACAAATGTTGGAGGGGATGTGGAAAAATTGGGACACTAATTCACTTGAACTGACCAAACTATTTTGTAGAGCAATCTGGAATTATGCCCAAAGAATTATTAAACTGCTTATACCATTTGACCCAAAATATCACTACTAGGTCTATTTCCAAAGAGGATCAGGGAAAAAGGAAAAGAACATATATATTCTAAAGAAAAAGAACATATATGTTCTAAAATATTGATAGCAGCTCTTTTTGTGGTGGCAAAGAATTGTAAATTGCAGGTATGCCCATCAATTGGGGAATGTTTGAACAAGTTGTGGTATATGATTTTGATTGGAATACTGCTACTGTGCTAGAAATGATGAGCTCAATGATTTTAGAAAAACATCCAATGACTTGCATAAAATAACAAAGAGAGAAATGAACAGAACCAAGAGAATAAGAACGTTGCATATGGCAACAGCAATATTGTTTTAGGACAACTTTGAGCAACCAAGTAACTTTGACTATTATAAATACCCAAACTAAATACAAAGGACTTGTGGAGGAAGATGCCATCTGCACTGAAGTACATATAAACTGACTATACATATATAAATATATACATATGTGTGTGTATATATACGTGTGTGTATTCATTCAAACTGCATTTTAATGAAAACAGTCAATACAATAAAATTAAGATCCTTAATCTGGGCAAGTGGGTTGCAGCTTGGTACCATTTAAAAAGTGCTGGGGTACTCAAGAAGGGGGCTGGGAACAGGATTTATAGGGTACTAAGGCCAAGAAAATGGCTAGGCTACTGTAGCACCAAAGCAATATTTACAGCACCAATGGTGACTATAAATATTCTGGTATAGTGCTCAATCACAAAATATAACAGACTCTCCATGTATAAGAAGAAACAAAACATTTATTCAGACACCAAAAATCCCCAAACCAGTAAACATATTCCATCATAGTAGCAAAGAAGTTAATAAGCCATAACAGTACAGAGAGCCCCAGCATCCTTTAGCCTTCCCACAAACCAACACAAGCTTAGCTGTTACAGTAGGTGAAGAAGACCAACATTAACTCACAAGTCCAACTGTCTTCCTCCCACCTTGTCTAGCTGCTCTGACCCCCAGATTCCTGTGGGCTCTGCTCCACCCTTCAGCAAACTCCTCCCACCATAGGCTCCATGTAATTACATTCAGCCTATTAGAGGGCAGGGTTTATCTTCAAAGCAGTGAAGATCTTCAAATTCCCATTACTATTACAGCTGCAGGTGGGAGCAGTTTCATAAAATAAATTGTTTTACATAACAAGCAAGAGTCCATAAAGAAAGCTTGAGAATTTCTGGAGGGGAGAGTTTGAAGGATCTACAAAATAATAAGATAAATAGAAATGTGTATAAAATAATTATATACATGTATATGTATATATACACACACACATACACACACACATATACACACTAATGACCGCCATCTCTAGGGCGGGGTGGGAAGAAAAAAGGGAAAAAGAAAAAAAGAAATGTACAGGCTAACCATATATGTGTGTGTGTATACACACATACATATATGTATATATACACACACATGTATGTGTATATATATAAACACACACATATACCTATTTGTATTTAAAAGTAGCCATGGTGGGGAGAGAAAAAAGGAAAAAGGAAAAAAGAAATTTACATGATTATTATATATTTAAGAGGAGTAGCAAGCCGTACATATTAGATTTGCAGTTTTATGTGCAATCATCTTTTTTATTATACTGTTAAGAAAATGCTTGTTTTATTCTGTAAATTAAAAATAAAATAATTTTTTAAAATCCCATCTTCTACAGTATGTTTTTCTTGGTCTCCCCCTTCTCCTTCCCCTCCCAATTCCAAATGACTTTCTTCTGAGATTATTTTCCATATATATTTACATTTATATATACTTATATGTTCTCTTTTCCATTAGAATGTGTGCTCCTTGAGGACAGGAAGAGTGTTTTTGCTTTTCTTCATATACATAGTGCTTAGCAAACTGCCTTGCTTAGTAAAACTTAATAAATATTTGTTGTGTGGCTGACTAGCTGAGTTTCTCATAGGAAGGCATTAGTAATCACAGCACTTCCACCTGATCTAATACAGAGTTTCAGGTGGTCTGAAGATTTTATTGCTGTACCTAGATTAATGCGAGCAAGATCCAAGTAATAAGTTTAGAATGGACCTTTTATTAAAACGCCATGTTGGCTGATCAGGCCACACGGCAGGCTGAGCAGTTACTACTACATACCTCAGGTATAGCAATAGCAGTAGCAGCAGCCAGCAACAGCCCCGATTTGGAGCAGAACCTCAGCTTATAAAGGGGGCCTTTTACGTAGGCAGTGACTGGTCAGTACAGGCTTTGAAACTCCCTCTCCTGACCCAGAAGCCCGCCCACTTCTATGCAGGTGAGCTGACTGGGGGAAAGGGCAGCTGACCCAGCATCCCGATTACTTCCTTGAGGTAGGGGGGTGGGGAAAACCAGGCACAACATTATCTCAGAACTACAGTTGAAGCAGAAGGAAGGAGAAAAAGGTGGTCAGAGGAAGCTGTTGAAGAGAGCCTCATTAATCAATCTTAGCACTCTCTCAGTGAATGGAGCAGCTGGCTTTTTTTTTTTTTGGAGGGCAATTGGGGTTAAATGACTTGCCCAAGGTCACAGGGCTACTTTTTGTGTTAAGTGTCTGAGACTGGATCAGAACCCTTGTTCTCCAGACTCCAGGACTGGTGCTCTATTCACTGTGCCACCTAGCCACCCCACAGCTGGCTTTTTAGATGCTGAAAAAGTTGTAACCATTTTCCATAGTGGAAATTCAGATTACCCTGAAAATAGAACTGATGATCAGCTGGCATGTAAAAAAATGTTTTTCAGAGAACAAAGCTTTGTGGTAGCTCTGGACAATGACAGTGTGATGTCTTTTGTAGAAGACACATTCAGCTTTGCAGTGTCAGAAGTATGAGTTGCCCCTTCAACACATATCTTCCCATCTCTATGTATACATCCTGGGGGGATGGGGGACATCGGGAAGGAAAGGAGAAGAAAAAAAAGGGAAAAAGAAAAAAAGAAATTTACAGGATAACTTTATACATATACACACACACCTATTTGTGTCTCATGGTAGTCATGGGGGAGGGGAGGGGGAGAGTAGGGAAAAAGAAATGTGCTCTTTCTGTGTATATGCTGGTAAATAGAGGTACCTTGGACACATGTTTGCAAGTATAGATCCATCATCCCTGTATCTAATTCCTATAGATGTCCACTCTTCTCACTGAGTGTGTATGTATTCATGGAAACTCAATTTGGGGGGGGGGGAAGAATGCTATATTATTTCTTTAATTAAAATGCCTCTTACAAACTATGTGTTGTTAAGACTGACTGGAAAAAGTAAATTGTTGTGGGGGGTAAAGGGAGAGGGTTTTCAATTATAGTATGTAAAATTTCTCAACCTCTCCAACCCCAAATATTTAGGATTTGGGAAGACTAACTGGGGCCTTATATTAAGAAAGACCCTGAGGGGCACCCAGGTAGCACAGAGAGTAAGAGCACCGGCTCCTGGGATGACTTGTGGATCAAATCCGGGCTAAGACACTTAGCACCCACCCAGAAACACCTGGCCGTGTAACCTTGAGCAAGTTACTTAACCCCGATTGCTTAAAAAAAAAAAAAAGACCCTGTGGGTCACCTAAGGATCATAAATGTAGAGCTGGAAGGGACCTTAGTATATGTGTATAAATAAATATAAATATATATAGTATAATCTCAACATTCTACAGAGGAGGAAACAATCCTGATCAGAGAAACTGGGACTAAGTTAGGTTATGGAGGCAGTAAATTGCTGAGCCAACTTTTAAAAAAACTTTTTGCCAATTTTTTGAGTCTTCCTGACTCCAAATCCAAAGTCTTTCCCAGGGCACCTATAGTCCCTGTCTGGAACAAGTTTACTGCACCCTATTTTAACTTCATTGTAACTGAAAAGAGGTAGCTTTCCGGTGAGCTAGGTTAACTAGAGACAGATAACAGCAGTTTTGGAAATTAAACGTAGTTATTTAACACTTTTAAACCATTCTTAAAATGTTTATATAGTTCTTATTTTATATAGTATATACACTATATAGAAATTTGCCTTTATTTTGAGAAATCTGCCTATCCTCCCCTCAAACTGGGTCCTTTTAATATACACATATAAATAATATGTACAACCTGTTTTGTTTAATATACTTAGTCCAGGTCTTGGCTGTCAACTGTTTAGAGTTCAGACAATTCTTTCTCTTTCCATTCCTTACTCTTTGGCTGAAATTCAAGGCGATTTCTTTTTTTTTTTTCCCAGGGGATACAACGAGAGCCTAGCTCTCCTTTTAATTACACTTGTCCATTCTTTAAGGCCAGGGGGTCAGGTAAAATGAAGTATAAATCCGTTTGTGCCTAACAGCAGTCAGAAAATTTATCCTAACTCCGGGGGATAGCTTCCAGACCTGGCTCAGGGAAAGTAGCTAGCTCTCTCAGCCAAAAGGGGTGGGGGTCTTGGGTGTCCTACACCTTCTTTTTTTTTTTTTAATATAATTTCTTTTTGGACTATTTAAAAGAAAAGACTACTGAGCCTGGGAGGTGGCAAGAGCAGATGAGATTCCAATTTTTCTGGTAAAACCGCCCTCCGGCTATTGGTGTCTTTTCTCCCTCGCTCCGGGCATGCCCGTGTAGCCTCGCTCTCCACCACCACAGTCACCGAACCCCAAGGGGGTTGTCTCGGGGAGTCGGTGTGGGGGTCGCGGCAGAAGGGAGAGAAAGGTTGGGAGCCGGGTCAGACCTTGAACCCTCGGGCATAGGCGCGGGGCTAAAGCCTAGGCTTGCAGCCGGAGCGGAAATGACGCCAGCTTCACCTGCTCGCCCTGGTGCGGGCTGGGAGAGGGAGAGGACAGCAACATCGAGGTGTTGGTGAGCCACGGTCGGAGCGGGACCGGCCGGGAGGGTTCGGACCGGAGTGAAGGCAGTCTGTGTCAGAGGCTGGGGCTGGAATGCAGAGCCAGGGCAGTCCCCTCGCCATGAAGCTCCTCTTGTGCATTGCGCTCCTGTGCTGGACCACGGGTGAGTAGAGGGAAGAGGATGGATCCCCATTGAATTCCTGCAGGAATTACCCCGCCTGTATTCACCCTGGGTACAATGGGGCGGAGAGACAAAGGAGTAGGACTCTGGCCCCGGGGGAGTAGGGTGGAACGAAGCGGTTTGAAAGGGATTTTGCGTAACTGCCCTGGCCCTGCATTCCAGCCCCAGCCTCTGACAC